>NW_027113876.1:683997-702974 GCF_000696795.3 Halyomorpha halys | reverse complement strand
TTTAAATATTAGAAGATGGTCAGGGCTGCAGTCAACAAAGAACAAATAGTTTAATGTCCGACGTTTCGCCCTACTTTGCAGGGCTTCATGAGGAACCTTTTGTACCTTTCGCATTGCACAGCCCTCATGAAGAAAAGTTATAAACTATTTGTTCTTTTTATGACCGCAACCTTGACACCTTCTTATATTTAAAAAATACAACGAATAAATGTGATTTGAATCATATTACAGCGATATGATGCAGTCTTGTGGAGAATCTACCTTTTGGTACAACTGGAATAACATTTCTAGAGTAGAAGGTCTCGAACCCATCTTCATTTCAGACGCCTATTTGTATCATCAGGAATTGTAGAAGAAGCAAGGCTAGAAACAATTAGGTTCGGGTGGTTAGGAAGTTTGTCATGGAAGGATTTATGGTACTGGCGAAATCTTCAACATATAGGACACTGAGGTCATTATGAATGATTTTATTTGTGACAGAATAAGGAACATTGAGGATTTCAGATTGCAAGGATCGTATACGAGAGGAATTCCATGTTGTTAGTGGAACCCTAAAGCTCAACTTCGTAAGTTCATATAGGCCGTATGATAGTCATGTAAATGAGTCTTTCTTAATTAAGTGGAAGTTAAGGCATTTCGTCTAGTAAATCGAAATGGAGGAGCAGTTTCCTATCTTCAGTCCTGTTGAGGATCCCTAATTAGTTTTAATGTCCTATAGATGTAGTTAGTTCTCTGCAGTGGATCAGTTGGACAGGGATGAGTGGAAGTCTTTTAGAAACTTGAACGATATTGTGATTTTAAACGAAACCTTCGTAGTTTTTTCTATTGATACTAATTGATTTCAAAATTATACAAATTTTGTGAAATATCGTCAAACTTATTCGTTTTACGAGAACAGTATAGGGGAATGATAATTCGGTATCAATTTTCAAATTAGACGATTTTTTTTTATATTTTGGGATAAATCGCCCACTTAAGAAGAGTTGTACTCGTATCTTAGAAAGTTGTAGTCGACTTCAAACTAAATGAAAGATGTTCTGTTAGGGACATAAGCTTCGGTTATTTAGTTGGTGATAGAAAAAAAAAATGAATATATTTCATTTATGTACGTATATTCATAGTTTTTACATAAGCAAACTTTATTTTGGAATTAATCCTACCCTCTCACTCTTGTTAGAATAGGTTGGTAACCTGTACGATAAAAATCTGTAGGACAAGTTTTTGTCTCGTATCATAAGTTTCTTAACTTTGGTCTTTTACAAGCATAAGGAGTATTATATGTTCTATATATATTTCCGCGTATCATGTTATTATAAATATGATTGAAGATTAAATACTAACCATCCCAGCTTTTTCATTTTGATGTATTGACTTTGAGTTGAATGCACTGTGATTTGGTTAGTGCTCTAATTCAGTAGATTGGTTACATTTTCTCCGCCAAAGATCAGTTAATTGAGACCATTCACACTTACTTGTGACCTCACTCCTCAGACAATCCTCCTCTAAGAGGCTTGAAAAGAAATTGGCCTCGTGACCTACTTGGGAAGAACAGTCAGTTGGCGGTGTCTTCACTTTCAGCTGATCTACTTAGGCTTTTACATTCAGTTACATGCTGTTGTAATTGAACTTAATTAAAAAGTATGAATTCCAAATGATCTTGCCTCAGGCGTTATCATGAATAGGAGATTGATAAACTTTTAATTCAATTTTAATCAAAGAAACACACAGCTCAAATAATTTCAAGATGATATTTGAGCTATACAATATCAATGTATAACAAGGAGATGTTTTATTAAAATACCGTGAAGAGTTTAATTTGATTAAAAACAAAACCAGTGATTAGAAAATAAAATAATCTTTATCTTTATTTTGATTAAAAGAAAAAACAGTATTTGGAAAAAATGTTATTGGTTCTTTTCTGTAGATTTTAAAGAAAGGTTATGAGGTTTTACTAAATTGTTGAATGAGTAAATTTAGAAAGAAAAAAAAAGAATGAAAATTTGCATTGATTTTTGTATAGAGCGGAAAGATGTGATTGATATAGTGTGACATGCTACAGTACACTTCAACAATCGCATGATTTTAAATTAAAAAATATCAACAATTTTTGAAACAAAGTTGCCAATTTCAGTTTATTTCTCAACTTGGATCTCTATTAACATTAACATAATAGATTTTTTTTATGGAGATAAGAGTTGCTTGTCACAACAGTTTGCCAACTATAACTGTCGGTTGTTAATAATATATAGATTCCCAAGATATTTGAACAGTGGTCAATGTTATGGTACTATCACCTACCTATAGTCCCTCTGCCAACAATAAGCATACCTATTATATTTGTTGTCAAGAACACATTTGATGTCTTGTTTTCATTTAAAAATAAAATGAACTCTAATTTCCTTGTTTTGTTTTTTAAATATCATTGTTCATTAAGGTCTCGTCAATTACAAAGTAAGTAATATCATTTGGATTTTTATTTCAAGAAGTTTATACCATTGTTGATGTTTAAAGCGAGATAAAAAAAAAAAAAAATAATAATACTTAACTTTCATAAAGTGGGGATTTTCCTTTGGGGCTGGACCAGTTTCGGAAAAAGGAAGCCTTTGGGTTATCTCTTAAATTTCTTTCTAATTAGTTTGTATTGAGTTTTTCTCCTACCTTTAAGGCGTTTAACTTGGGTAGGGATTTTTACCCGCCGCCCCTCCCTACCTTTGTTTTATAGTCTTCGTCGTTTGATATTCAAATTTAAATCATCTTGCTTTAATGCTCATTAACATTTAAAACTTAATTTAAGAGTGAGATAGAGATCAAAGGTGTACTAATCACTTTTATCTTACTAATTGTCCCCAAGTTTTTGATGCCTTCTTAGTACGATTAGTAACTCCTTATTTAATAAAGCGCTTAAGTGTATTTCGAAAGAAAATTTTTATTCCTTATAAACAAGCTAAAAGTAATTTCTTTATCGTAATACTTTCCGAGTAAGTCTTACACCTTGTTAGTAAATTTTTAATTATGTTTTAATTAGATGTGAAGAGTAAATAAATGTGTTTAAGAAATTAAGAAGTCAGATTGTTCTTGATCCTATTATGCTGCTAACTTTGTTGTGTTATCACAATATTTATCGAATAAGACGTCATAATTACAGAAAAAAAAATGATTTACCTTTTATATAGCATATAGTCTTTAGGCTGTTATAACGACATTATTTTGCAACTCGTAGCACTCCCACTGTTCAATCGTTTGGTAAACATTGTCAGGGAACAACTATTTTAAAACTTCAGTTACTTATATGTTTGCTGACTCAAATATAAAATGTATCATGGATCATAATAATAGGATAAATGACGTCTACCTTTCATTCAGGTGAATTTTACTTTATATATATGTAATTGTCCTAACTGAAAAAACCTATTTCAAAACACATTTAATTCCTTTCGTAATTCATTTGCTAAAAAAAGTATACTTTTTTTTTTTTTCCTTTTCCGGGACTTTTAGAGTAACTAATATCATATATCTCTACTATATGTAAAGTATCTAATGTCATATATCTCTACTAGAATAGTAAATCCATCTTTTTTTACTTCTTATTATTGCAATAATAAAAAATTGAATTGGAAGTTAATTGAACGTTATTCAAAGTGATGTTGGATTAGCCAACAGTTTTGATTTTAACAAAGTCGTTTAACAATTAAACAATTTCATAAATGAGACAATTATTTTTGAAATAGTCATGAAGTTTTACAGTGGCCGCAGAACATAAAAGACAAATTGTTTTCACCGTTAAATTCTCCATACCTTTCCTGTGAGGGCATTTATATAACTTGCAGTTTCCCTAGTGTAAAACTTGTTAGCGTAATTGCTTTTAGGTTTTCTCGTCTAACCGAATGAGTTTTGTTTTTCTTTTGTGATTTTATAATTGAGCTGTGATTGTAGCGTTATATAGGTGGGAAACAAGGTTTAACGTCTGTTAGGAATATAGATTCTGCTTAAAACCGACTTTGCGGGAAGAGTTTGACTTAAGTAGGCTTCCGTAACTTAGCATTTGAGATTCTAACTTGACTCACTCAAAACTTGCTTTCATAGTTACCTTTGTAATTATCAAGGTACTGTTCAGTGTGAGTTAACGAATTGTATATTGTTTTTGCGTTTTGTTGCTTGTGTATGAAGTAATGTTTAATAAAGTCTATGTGGTCTAAAAGGCAACGATATATTTTATGATTAGTCTAAATATTTTATATTTAAATGCAAATAAAAAACTTAATGCGCTTCTTTTGACCCCCACTCTCCCTTTACAGCGTTTTTACAATATTGACTTCGCTCAAGCAGTCCAGTTTATCTCATTACATTGTATTTATGAATTATGAGGCTAATGTTTAGAATTTACTGTTCTCTGAAAGAGATAGGAAAATATTTTTCCTAATCCTTCGAAATAACACCATACTTATTGTTTTGAAGCTAAAGTATGATAACACATTTGAATTTATGTAGAATTAAAAAAAAATATATATATATATATACATATATATTAAAATCGAATTTGAAGAAATTAGAAGTTGTAGTATTGTGGGGCACTGAGGGTAGATTAGTTCTCTGTGGTCTTCCATTTGTCAAGAAACAGAGTACTTCCTTACAAAGTACTAAACCCAAGGGTTGTAGCCTTACAGATTTCAATTTTAATTTTAACATAGAATACATCAGCAATACTACTACTAGGAAAGGTACGATATTTTAAAAGCAAATTTTATTTTTATACAACTTTGCATATAAATGGTGGAAATTTTAATAGTCCTATTTTTTTTATCATTATGGTCTGCATTCAAGGCATGATTGGCTTAATATTTTGGAGTAGTTTATATTGGATATTTTTCTATAAAATGAAACTTGAAGCCTTAAGTTTAGAGGGGATTCTGGTGAAGTTGGGCGTCTATAAGTCTTGACAAGTAGAACAATAGGGTTTAGAGAGAGAGGTCTTGACCACATGATGGCTATATCGTATTGAAGTCTCGTCCCAGTACAGAGGAAAACCTGGCTTTGGCTTTAGTGCTTTATCTTTTATAACCTAAGTTCAGATAAAATTCTATAATTCATGAAACAAGGTCTCTCTCAATTGATTCACTTTTGTTGATAAAATAGTTATAATTATATTTATATCCTATTATTGCTTAAATTACAATTTTACTAGAGAAAAAAAAAGGTGAAATTTAGCTCCAAAAATAACAAATGAGTAAAAAATATTTATTTATTTTTTAATGTAAAGATTTCATTTAAAATTTTCAACTTAAATTGAATAATAAGTTGACATAGTATATAATATAGGAGTAGTATTACGGAATGTAATTAAAAATATTTCAATTGCGCTATGGCGTCCGCCCGAAAAGCATCTTAGAAATCACCATAGTTTTGTAAACGATGTATCAGTAAATATTAGTTTTCATTTAATGTAACTACCAGCTTTGAAACATGACTAATTAATAAGATAGATATCGTGGGTTCTGAAAACTCGATTCCCATATACCGCCTCAATTGTGAACAAATTTTTATTAAGTTTAGTACAATAAATGTGTTTTAATTTAGTTTCATTATTCGACTATTAATGGATTCCTAATCCAGGTGAAAATAACTGTTAATCGGTTCCAACTGTATCATTTATCATTGTTTGTTGAATTATTGAGACATCCTCCTGCAAGAGAATAAGGTTAATGGTTACGTAAAACACTGTCACACAATAGTATATAGTATTTCTCATTTGCTTTGTAAATATGCACTGCTAATTGTAAGTTATTGGCGCCATAAAGGAAGAATATACCCAAAAATTAAAAATTACTAAACAAAATTTATTGTATAATCTCAGCCGGTTTTAGAAGGGTTCTAGTTGCTGTTGTCTCTCAGATACTACCTCTTGAAGGAGTATTTGTTTGGAATTGTTGGAGTCCTCAATTTCATGTCTATTGCCTCTGTTTCATGTTACTTTATGAACTGTTTATGTAAGATGTACTAAATTTTGTCTGGATATTTTTGATTTTATGTCTTAATACTCTCTGAATTGGCATAACCCCGACTGTCGAG
Organism: Halyomorpha halys; assembly: GCF_000696795.3. Lineage (NCBI taxonomy): Eukaryota > Metazoa > Arthropoda > Insecta > Hemiptera > Pentatomidae > Halyomorpha > Halyomorpha halys. The sequence continues at coordinate 696,908 of NW_027113876.1, read as the reverse complement.
TTGTTTGCGAATATTCTAAAGACTAAAGTAATAATCAAATTAAAGACTATTGGGAAAGTCTAATTAACTCTATTGTTGTTTCTTCAAAAATTAATTCCTATGGTTTCTGATAAATTTTTTGGATCCCTGACTAGTTGAAAATGTCAATATAAGAACAAAAAAATCAAGCTGTTGAACAAAATCTCTGTTGAATATCATGTGCTAAGGGTAAGAATAAATTTATCTCTTTTTAGAATCAGTTATCTCTTTTCTCTCCTCTGATATTCAATTTTATCCTAACAACTATTTGCCTCTTAAGGATCTTTTCTTTTGTATAAATCCTTCAATTATATTTCCACAAAATTTGAGCACGAAGAACAAGTCCTAATACCTGTCGAAAAATTAATTTTATGATTTTTCATTCTGCTGTTGCAAATAAATGTTTTTTTTTGTTCTGTAAGTTGCAATTATCTACGCACTTTGTTCAGTTTGGTTATTTCGAAGACGAAATGATAAATACAATTAATATTAATGCGTTTTTAGCTCAATCGCTCGGATTCAGATTTTGTGGCTCATTAAGATTAACGAACTAATTTAACATTAATCATTTAACCCCCTTCTTGAAAATTTCGAAAGTACTTTACCTTAGAAATTCATTAATAGATTTCAGTTAGATATATGGGTAGTTTATTCAAGATTATTATAATTATCAATATTATTAACAAAATGAAATTCATTGTAGGCGTAATAGTTCTTCATCTATAAAGGCTTAAGTCTTAAGTAATTTCTAATATAATATTTACAATTTTATAAATTTCAATTTAAGTCGATAAAAATAGACCTTACAAAAATCCTGTAGTATAACTTATTTTAAAAAAAACAACAGATAAGTTAATTTAATTTATCTTGAGTCATAATAGTAATTTGTTATAATAAATAGTTTAAATGAAAATAAAATAGAAGTTATAGTTATTTCTTTCGATGCATTCAATTGTTACTGTAGTAATCCAGTATATTTTATCTAGACTTAAAAATCTCTCTTCCACATACACTAACCCAATGAGTTTTGATGGTAAAGAAAAAATAATTAAATACTTTGTAGTTTAAATGGTATTATTAAATTCTCATTACAAAATATATGAGTGTTAAAAAAAACAAAAATGTGTTTCTCAAATTAGTTGTATTAGTGAGCGAAGTATTATTAATTCATTGTGACTGTTTAACTTTTTTAAAATCAAAATCTCAAATTAAGGAACAGATAGTAGAAAATCACTTATCTTCCCTTCATTTGAATTTATAATGGGAACCTCTAATTTTAAAATTAAAACTTGGGGTTTGAGATTGACAGATAATAATCTTCACTTGGCTTATTTTATATTATTAATGCATCCATGTAATCATAACATTATTTTTAGCAATTATCACTCACTCACTGTTGGGCGCTGCAGTCCTGGGCCTCTGCGACCACTCTTCCCCATGCCTCGCGGTCTCCAGCCAAACTCCTCCAACTTTCGATTCCCATCCCTCTCAAATAATCCAGCCACCGGCGCCTGGGTCTGCCCCTTTTCCTTTTTCCTCCTGGTGCACCATTTAGGCAGCCTGCAGGGCTCCACCCTTTCCACATGTCCCAACCATCTTAGCCTGCACTTTTTAATAGCACAGAGGATATAAGGCGCTCCATACTATTCTTTTAGTTCGTCATTGCTTCTTTTTCTCCAGCTCCTCTTTAACGGCTCCAAAGATCTTTCTCAGGATTCTTCTCTTCCAAACCAGTAGAGATCTTCTATTTTCATTGGTTAGAGTCCATATCTTACTGCCATACATTACCACTGGCCTAATCATTGTTTTGTATAACAAAAGGTTTGCTTTCCTGGAAAGACTTTTGTATCAGAGAGCTTTTTGCAGGGCATAGAAACATCTTGTTCCTGCTACTATTCTGCCCTTAATTTCTACTTCTAAATTATTGTTCTCCGTCACAACTCCTCCCAGGTAGTTGAAAATACTGCAGCTGTGAAACATATTTTCCCCCACATCCACTATATCTCTTCTCTCCCTGGTCTGTCCAGAGCTTTTTTTTTTTTTTTTTTATATTTCGTCTTTTCACTATTTATATTTAGTCCTTACATCCTGTGCTGCTCTCTTGAATTCTTCTACAGTACCGGCCAGTGCTGTTTTGGTCCTCCCTGTGATGACTACATCATCCGCATAAGCCATGTGTTGTGTGAGCCGGTAAATGGTGCCACCCGGGTTTGTCCTTATTTTTCTAATGGCAACTTCTAGGGCGAGGTTGAACAGTTACTGGTGATAATGGGTCTCTTTGTCTTAAGCCACTGTTAATCCTAAAGCTATTTGAGATGCCCACTCGAGTTATATACCAATTATAAACCATGCAAAAAAAGGGAAATATCACTGTCACTATTTGTTATAATTTTCAAAATTAGCACATAAAAAGTTAAATTATTTGTAGTTGTCTACTGTTTGTTTACGAAATCATAAGACATAGTTATGAGTTATTATTAAATAATTTATTGTTATCTTTGAAAAATTTAATTTAAAAAAATTGAAATGCTTGAAATCGAACGTCACATAATGGCGTACTGGCTGACATACTGAAAATATTGTTCTTTTGGCCTCATTTTTCGATGTAACCTTCCAAGGTATCTAACTAACAGATCCCGTTCGCTTCCTCCTTTGCTCATTTCCTTTATTCTGTGGCCAATGAATAAGGCTCCTGTGCTATGTTCATATGTTCCATTATGTTCAAGGTAAACCGTCGATAATAATTTCTAAGTTTTATATGGGTAACAAAAAAATTCATAAAACAATTACTAAATGTAACATAGAATATAAATAATTGTATACGATAAAGACAGTTGTTTAACCGAAACATTTCACAATGCGGAATCGCGTGACCTGTAGCGAGTAAACATAATTGAAGAATAAGCATGGTGGCGACCGAAATGGGCGTGTAAAATCGTTTCCAAGGACAACGAATAAATCACTATAAAGGTTATGAGTCCTAAACGTCAGATGGATAGACTGAGACGTTCATGGGAGTATTGCGTTAAATTTCATCCCGTAAATTGAGAACTTCTCTTTCGTTATGCTTTATTATCAAGCTTTCATGCAAAATGGTTAGTTTTGAAAGAGCATTATCCTATTTCTTTTTTATTTATTTAGGAAGTAGATCTAAAGTGGTCTGACCAGATGGCAACATTATTCAGTACCAGAACAACATACCAAAATGATAAATATGAGAAGATGCTTGGGGTTGCGGCCAGATTAGGACACAAATAAGTTTTTAAAAAATCTCAGTTGCTACGTTTCTACTAGAATTTCAGACCTTTATCAGGGACATGTGCAGGTTTGCCACTCAAGAAAATAAAATGTGTGTTTATTACAGTTTTAATTATTGGCACATTGTAGAGGCTGCCACAGTGTACATGATAGAACCATAGAATCTATATAATTCAAATAAATACAATACTTGAGTTAAAAACTTTTTTTAAAAAATAATTTATTTATTATTATGTACAACTGTATAATTATATATACTTCAACTAAATTTGCAGTAAGTGATATACTGACATGATACAAACATATGGAGAACTCCAAAAACATATCTAGAGGACAAGATCTTGATCCCATCGTCTTCAGACGCCTGAGAGGATTGTTAGGTAATGAAGGAGAAACCAAGCTAGAAACGAGTTGGTTTGGGTGGTTGGGAGGTTTATCTGGTTCTAGCCAAATCGGCAACATATGGTACATTGAGGTCCTGATGGATGTCTTGATTTGTGACTATGTAAGGAACATTAAGGATTTTGAATTTGGACTGTAAGGATTGGATTCGGGAGGAATTCGATGGTTTAGTGGAGTCCCATAGCTCAACTCCGTACGTCCAGATAGACCTTATTATAGTCATGTAAATCAGACGTTTGTAATGGATTGGAAATTTAGACCTTTTGTCTTGTAAATGTTGTAATATGAGTGAAAAACAAAATTAAATTAATAAAAAAACTTTTTAAACAAAAATAATGATACAATGTAGAGCTATAAATTTATAAAATACAGTTAATAAATTCATAATCGGTTAAGAGTGAACTTGTCTAATATAAGAATACGTTCCTACGTATTTTACTATATAAATAAATCTTGTTTTGGTCTCACATTGTAGACAATTTCTCTTATGAAAAAAAGAATATGGCAAGGTATTCTACCTGGCTTATAGTTTCGGAGTTAAGTGTACACTTAAAATCTGAAATATCAACTTCTAGTTTGTACAATAGATAACTTAATAATAAACAAATAAAGATATTGGTTATTATTGAATGTGTATATTCAAAATTTAATTGTGAAAATATAAGCACAAACACTTTATTTTTTAGATTATCTATATAATCTATCTGAATGTATCTTTAAATAAATATATTAATGTAAAATATGATTTTTTAAATATTCCTCTGCGTAGATACTTTTCCAGATCATACCATGGAGGTTTCGATCCAGAACTATTTTTGACTGGGAATCGATTGCGAATGAACTGCAAATACAAAGTGTCCGTCAAGTGCTGCGGTCGCTGTTGACTTTAATCTGCACTAAAACGCATTTGATTGCAATTAATGTGCGTTTAGTCATTGATTTAATGGAGGTTTCCCCTGATTCCAACAATGTTGTCTTTGTGAACAAAGGGCTAGTTTTGTTCATTACATCTGCTCGAACATATTGTTTCCGAAAACCGTTCTCCAACCATCATATATTCACTAGGATTACAAAATTTACTTGAGCACTTTTAATGTTTTGGTAAAAATGTTATCGTAGGATGGAGATTTTCTGATTAGGTTTATTTTCTAATAAAATTACTAACTAGCAATGTTTGCCTGAAGTGGCTTTGTAACTTTAGTGGTACTATACTTTGGCTACTAAAAAAACAATTAAATGTGTGCTGCTACAAGCAATGAAGGGTCAGGGGTACAGATACCTGTAAGGTAATAATGTTAGTAGACCAACGGTTGTGCTAAGAGGTGATTTGGTCAGAATCACTTTCGACTTGCAGATTTGTACTCAATAAAGGATAACGATTTGATGGACCCCGGAGGACTCAGGGCTACAGTGAAAGAGAAAATACTTATCTTCCCACCCGGGTCCCTAGAGTTATTACAGTGCCTTACCGCTGAGCAACCCGTTCCCATACTTTGACTACTATTGATATAAAATATACTTTTTATGATATTCTGTTGAGCAATAGAAATTACATTTCATGTGGAGGCTGTTCAAGACTCAGTTGTCGGTCTTTTTTTTGTTTTATCTAGAGTTTAGGAAATTTCTAAATAAAACTGGTCAAGTCTAAATTATGATAAGGTAATTTATTTTTAGCAGTGAAGTTTAGTAATACTTTGTAATATCCTCTTGTTCTTCTTCAACGCACTTAACCTTGGACTTTATCACTGAAAGGGATATTCCGTGCGGGATTCTCTATTCTAAAACTATTTTATTTCAGCGATTTTTCGTGAAAAAACCGTAAAACATGAGGTGGAGTAATAAAACGTAGACACTATTATATAAATTTAGCATCAACTCAAATAATGCTAGTTGTAACTACCCCAAATGGAGCGGTATCCGGTAAACACTGTAGCTACATCTTTGGCGTAGTGATACCTACTATTTAATCACACTAAGAAGTAACATCCAACTCCAAAAACAGAAGTGGTAGCAGTAAGTACGTCTTAATCACTACACTCATGGTAAGCTGTTTCTGGCGAATGGTTTGGAATATTCATTTATTGTTAAGGACAGATTCGTTTAAAATTTAATTTTCTGGAAGTATTCGTCCTCATAACTCAGAATCATAAAAATGCTTCAACATGACAAACAATTGGATATCCCCGGCTTTCATTTTATGATCTTTGCCGACTGAGGATATTAAAATTATGACGACGGATTCTTACGAGAAATTTAGCTCTCAAACAATATAGCCCTTTACGTTTGTCCATAAATCGTCATGAATTAAAAAGAAAAAAAATGTGTATATATACTTGATGATTCACTCCGTTGGGTCCGAAAAATCACCGATAGAAAATCGTTTAGAATCTGATTATCTTTGAAAATTGTTGATCGAAAACAATCTATTCCCTGGAAATTTAAGTGTTAAGCGCGCTGGAATAGGTTGAAAAGCGGACTTCTAAACCTGAAACTGAGTCTCCATAACTCAGAGCTATTAAGTTTCTTTTCAATAATCGCTTAATTCTGGAAAGAAAATTTGGTTCAAACGATTCTTGAAGTCTCTTTGAATTAGAAAATGAAACATTTGTGTATAATCCAAAATAATGCAATTGATTTGAGTAATTGTACTCATTCACTGTAATTGAACCTTGTGTTAGTCCCAGAAATCATTGCTAAATTTGTTTGTTGACATGATGGATGATGAGACACATGTTCGAAAAAAGCTTTATGTTCCTCAAATTGAGCTTATTTTAGTCGTTGCATTTTAATAAACAAGGCAACTTAGCGAGTTCTTCTTTCTTGCTTGTGTTCACTCTTAAATTATTTGCTTTATTTTCTCTCAGTATATGTTCACATTAAGCTGTATTTGGCTTTTTGAAATCTTATATGTAATTCTAATATGATAAAAAGTACAAATGCTCAATTTTCCTTCAATCTCTTTAAACTTTTTTTTTTTGTATTTTACAAATACTGTCCACGGTTTTTACTATTATCCAAATTAGAAATTGAAAAAAAAAAAAAAAAAAAAATCAAGTCCTCTGACCTGAACTAACTTAAAGAAAAATAGAACATAAAGCGAAAAGTTAAGGAGTAAACGTAAGTGGCCCTATTAATTTAAACTTGTGAAGATTTATTGTGTATAGCAACACTTTCTCAGTCTGGCCTCAGGCGTGGCGCCTCGGCCTTTTAAATGTTTTCATTTTTAAGTGAGTTAGAAGCGCATAAGTACTCAACTTATTTTTTTAAAAAATAATAATATGATAATAGTAATTCCAACAAATTGGTAATAACATTACTACTAATAATTACTAATCCTGCAGACTTCACTATACTATAATTAGATATGAGACTAGGCATTGTCATTGTTTTATTTATTAAATTCTTTTTTATAATAAAAACAAATTATCCCACTAATAATATAGACTATATTTTTAGTCGGGACTTTAAATTATACATACGTTTATTCAAAATGAATAAAATTTTATATTAAATATATTAATACTTGTGAATTTTTTATTCTTTTTAATAGTCTTGTTTTTTATTAATTTTTCCCTGATTTTTTCGGGGTCTTTTCCCTATCTTAAGGATTGCATTAACTTTTTCCTAGAATCCATGTGAGTAGCATCTATATAATTTAGATTTTTATATGTTTGTAATTAGTTTTAATTTAATATGGTAACTTATTTTATGTAAATCACTTGCACTTGACGTGGTATGTACTAGTACATTGTACAAATGATTTAAACAGAATAAGACTAATTATAAATATAAGATAAATATAATTTATACGGATGTTACTAATTAGGAAATAAGGAGAAAAGGAAATTAATCCTGAAGAAGGAAAAAGGAAAAAGTTCGTAAGTATTACTTTATGAAATAAATGCTCCTTTTATACGATTGAAAAAGCAACCAAATGATCCGAGCAATGTTTTTAGTCATTGATTTATACCTAAAATTTTAATCAGGTAAACCAGTCTGATAATAATTAATTCAAGTTTAAAATAATTTTGGAATAAGTTTTGTGAAGTAAGAATTATCTTATTGAAATAATAATCAATTCATGGGAAAACCAGTACATTACTAATACATAAAACATTGAAATAAATTGGAGACATTAACGCATCAAAGAATAGTTATGATTTCAGTTTTTTTAGTAATTGTTTTAGTGATTGTTTAGTAATTGACAACTTCAAATTAAATTTTAAACTTGAATAACAACTAAATTACTAGTTAATCATTAATTAATAATGATATTAAATCACTTTTGCAATTAATCGCTTCATATCAGTCCCGACTGATGGTTTTTAGTCAGCGGTGTATTTTCGCCTCAGTCTTTAGTTAGGTAGCTGATCTGTAGGAGAGGTTATAAGATAGTGTGTCTTAAAATTGCCATCATCGCTAACCTCACTGAAGTATTTGCGTTGCCAAATTAAAGACCATATTTGACAATTATCAGGCAGTGTTTTATTGTATTTAAATGGTCTCATAACGTAAGCTTGTAGTATTTAGGATCGAAAATAATTACAAACCGGCCGATACAGTTATTAACCTCAATCCAATTTTGTCAATATATCATAATATCCATTTCAAGAAATAATTTATTTCTTGTTGAATTGCATATTATTGCTAACGTAAATGTCTAATGCAGACTAGAATCGTAAAATGGCTAATTTTACCGTTATAATTATCCTGTTTTGGAGAATAAGGTAATTATTGTTCAAATAGCTTTGTAAAAGTTAACTAACAAGAAATGGATTGGAAAATATCGTCATATTAAATAGTATCCTTAATCAATTAATGAATATGTATATTTGTATTTGTGCTTGTATATTTTATTAAGAAAAAATATCATAAGAAATTGAACTGATCTATATTAATTTAAATGTGGTACACATTTATTTAAATTCTTGTGATCCGTTGCGAATTTCAACTTCTGTTTCTTCTTCAAACCTTTTACATTAGCTTTACTTATATATACCAAGGATGAGTACTGATCATGAAAAATTTCAAGTCAAGAGTTTTACGATGAATATATTTTATTTAGTCGGTCCAAATAACCAAATCTCGCAAAATGGCATATGTAAGGACATTCGAACTGAAATTCGTACGGAACTGCGTTATTAATAACAGTCTTTGTTCTCTTTCTGGCAAAGTCTCTTGTTTCAGTAAAATATTCTGTATCAGTCTTGTCTGAATGCTGTCAAGTTGTCTGCAGTCAAATATTTAGCGATATCATTTGTCGTCATGCAGTATGTTTAAGCATTTTAAACATTGTTTATTGTGCTGGTGTTCAGAAAGGAATTGGATCAATTTGTAGTCGTTACTCAGTATACTTTTATAGTTAAGGTGGTCTGTCGTTAGGCAGGCAGAACTGACCCCCTTGTTTTTATATCGTTCTTTTTAAAAAAGCTGCATTCAGTGGCTAGGCTCACATTTTGAACTATATTGTGTAAGCAATACAGATGATACATTCTTTATTAAGATGGATTGTTATTGGCCCTTTCAATTCTTTTTCTTTATATGTTTCAAACCCTTAATCAAATTAAGTACGAATATTTAAGGCAGGTATAGGGCTCTCATGGGTCTTCTTTGTATTGAACTGTAGCCTGATAGGGTTCATGTTCAAAATGGCTGCGCCTCAAGTACCTTTAATTTTATATATAAGAACATGGTCAGGGTTGCGGTCAAAAGAGAAACAAAAATAGTTTACAACTATTTATTTTCCGGCGTTCGCCCCACACCCACAAGGGCTTCGTCAGGGCTAAAATGATACAATGATAAGAATAAAAATACAAAGATAAGATACAATGATAAGAATAAAAATACAAAGATAAGATACAATGATAAGAATAAAAACAAGTAACAATGGCAAGAGTAAAAATTTCTTAATAAAAATACGTAAAATATAAAGCTAAAAAAGTACAGGAGATGCACATAAAACAAAAACAATACGGGGAAGGAAAAAAAAATTATTGAGATAAAATAAACGTCATGAAAGAATAATAAAAATAAATAATAATAATGATATAAAATGATAATTAATGTGCAAAGAACAAGTCAGGACAACTTACCTGTTCAAAGGATTCGGTTGAACAGAAAGAAACAATGAAGCGGAAGCGTGGAGGAGTGGGGAGGAGGTAGCCAGCAAACCGTTTAACGGCTCACCCTGTACTTTTATATATATTTTGTAAACTTTCACTTCCGATTTTTAAATTACCTTATTTCACTTTATGTTATTCACGTTACTCCTGTTATCTTTACTATTACTATTATCAGTGTAGAGAAATGATTATTTTCACAATATATAAATACTACAGTTGTTATCATTGTTTAATTATTTTTCTTACTTATTTCTTAGTAATTTTTTTTTTTTTTTAACTACTCTTTATTACTTTTTATTAGTTGCATCTTTTACAATTATTGTTATTATAACCTATATTGTTTTATTTTCTTCAGTATAATATTTCTATTGTATAATTTTACTTAGTTATTATAGTTATTATTATTATCATGTAATAACTCATGTACTGTATCATTCTGTATTTTTCTCTTATCATTTTTCATTTTTCGTCATATCTTTATCACTACTTCCGATATACGTGACTTATTTGAAATCGAAATAAAACCGTTAAACAGTTTGCTGCCTACCTCCTCCCCCAATCCTCCACGCTTCCGCTTCATTGTTTCTTTCTGTTCAACCGAATCCTTTGAACTGGTAAGTTGTCCTGACTTGTTCTTTGCTCATTTATTATCATTTTATATCATTATTATTATTTATTTATTTTTTATTTTTATTATTCTTTCATGACGTTTATTTTATCTCTATAATTTTTTTTTTCCTTCCCCGTATTGTTTTTGTTTTATGTGCATCTCCTGTACTTTTTTAGCTTTATATTTTACGTATTTTTATAAAGAAATTTTTACTCTTGCCATTGTTACTTGTTTTTATTCTTATCATTGTATCTTATCTTTGTATTTTTATTGTATCATTTTGTATCTTTTTAGCTCTGATGAAGCCCTGCAAAGTGGGGCGAAACGTTGGAAAATAAATATTTGTAAACTATTTTTGTTTCTCTTTTGACCGCAACCCTGACCATCTTCTTATATATCAATTTTTACGGTCAACTATATATACAAATATACCTTTAATTTTGTTCGTTTGAAATTATCAACAACAAATATGAATATGAAACAATTTGATAATTAATGAAAAAAAAAACTTTTCTCAGGCTGATAACAAATTTTCTGAAATGAGTTAAACATAGGCGTATAGTATACCGTTAGTATGCCAAATATTTTAAAAACATTTATATCTGATTTATGAGATGGTACTATAAAGAGTGACGAAAAACTCACAAGAATAAAGGCTTATGAAAGCTCAATGCGGTGGGCACATGTGGATTATTGTTTTTACCCCTCTTGCTAAGAAACGATTCTAGAGACTGATTAGGAAATGGAAAAGATCCGAGAGCACCCCCAATACGACGAGCACTTATACCATAAGTCGGATTCGGAAAGTCGTTAGAATGTGAAAGTATCTCGCGGATCTCATTTTTTTTTGTAAGATCGTGGCTACGTTCTCATTACATCTGTTCCGTATCTTAATCATAAAAAATCAGACAGTGTCTCAATTGATTGCCTTTGTGTCAAATATGACTTTAGCTATTTTAATTAAACTCTGTGAAGCGCAATTAAATGTTCTTTAATATCATATAAGTCTCATCCTCATCGAAATATTCTAACAGGGCTTAAACACCGAATTTTCAAAAAAACCTCTAAAATACTTAAATAAAATTTGATTTAAAATACTTTTAATTTTGACGATTTAAAGAAAATAACCAGCGCTGAATGTTTGCAACAATAAACGATCGAAAAATAGAAAATATCAAAGAATTTGATAAATAAAAAAAGAAGAAAACAAGGAAAAATTTATAAAACCGATTCGAACGAGACCGCCTGAACGTTCTCGATTGCATTACGACTTGGTTATTTTTTGTTAATCTGTTGTATTCTTGGCATGAAGAAAATTCATATTCGTTATTCCCGTGTCGAGAAACCCAAAAATACAAATTTTTATAGTAACATAAAAGTAAAAATGTTTTATTCATAATGTTGGCCTTCCCGGTTTTCAGGTTTGTTTTTTTTTCGAAAATCGAAAAGCCCAGCAATCTGCACAAAGTTCTTCTTTTCATATTCTGGTCCAAATCGTTTCAACATTGTTGTCTTATTAGCACAATGAGTTAATTATATCCTAATCAATGTTTTCTTGAGTAGAATATGGAAAAAAAAAAATGTAAGAAATGAGTTTTAATTTATACAAAATAGCAAAAAAAAAAAAATATATATATTTGTTTTAAATAAAAGCAATTTCCATCTCTACTTCTTATCCTGTATCTTCAAGGATAAAAGTGTAATCTTTCTTGTTGACTTTTTATCGTGTGGGGTATTAAATTATTGAATTATTTGTTCTGGGGAATTTCTTTGTCTTTAAGTCTTTCTTTATCACATCATTTCTTGCAGAAGTTGATGTTGTGCTTGATTCTTTTAGCAGATAAATATTTTATTTATATTATGCATACACTGAGTTTATAAGTAAAATATATTGTTCTGGCCTGGTGTAAAAGAATGATTCTTGAGGGTTTTAAATGATAAAAGGAATTAAACTGATTATCTGTGAGTTGTTTACACTTCGTATTACAGTCCCTGTTAACATTTCTTAAACGATCTAATCTTATTAAAACTCAATCCATGCAATTTTCGATATTTTTTATAATCATCTATTATTTCGTACACGAATTTATAAGAAGTATCCTTTGATGGAAAAGAAATTCAACTCTTATTATGTTTTCGTTATTGGCGAATTCCGTCATCCAAACGAATAACGCAACCTAAGTCCATGTAAAATTATTTTTTGATTGAACAGAAATTTATATATATAATATATGTATATCGGTTGGCTCTACAGATCTTTGCTGTCCGGACATTCTCCTCACCTGGCTACCTTGGGGTACTGCTTTCCAGTTGTCAGCATGCAGCTCTTTCGCGTCTTTGTCGATTCTGCCTATCCATTTGGTTTTTAGCCTCCTCTTGCCAACTATACAAGGGGTATTCATGATGTTTTGTTAAATGTTATATGTTTTACCATGTTAAATGTTATAAGTATAAGATTGTGAGCAGCCCTATTTAAAGTCATGTTAAACGTTAAATGCATA
>NW_027113876.1:681295-682587 GCF_000696795.3 Halyomorpha halys | reverse complement strand
ACATTCATTGTTGTATAGAGGGGTCCTGGTGGATTAATTGACCTGCAGCTCACTGTTAGTTCTTCTCCTTCATTTGTTAAAGCTCTGATCCCAGATTGCTCCTGTAACTGTACGGAGAATTTTCCGTTCAAATCTCTTGATTCCTTACAATCCAAAATCCTTAATGCCTCCTATGTAACCGATCTAGCCAGAACCAGATATTACTCCTTCCATTATAAACTCCCTAACCACTCAAACCCCCTAGTTTCTAACCTTACATCCACTTCCATTCGTGACAATCCTCCGAGGGGCCTGAAAAGAAGATGGCCATGAGACCTGCTAATGTAAAACTTCATTAGAGTGCTGCCAATGGGTAGTTTCTCTACACGCCTGTAACACTCCATAATAACATACATCAAATTTACTAAATGTATAATTATGTACAGTTGTAAATTCCAATAAAGATGATAAAAAAAAAAATTCAAAACATTTTAGGGACCCTACATAGGACCCCATAATTTGTATAAATCGGTGAACTAGTCTTGAAGTTATCTATATTTTTTGTAGCCTTATTTTGCTATTAGAATTTGTATTATAGTGTTCTCGGGGCGGGAATAGCGAATATAATTTTGTTTCTGCCAAAAATACAACAGACTAACTAAAGATAACAAAGTCGGGAAAGGTTGTGCTATCTAGGCTTTTCCTCTTCAAATCGGTTGTATCTATTTTTACATTTTTCTCCTTTGTCTATTCATTAAATTCTTTAATTTTTTGTATTTATCATTGATTAATATTGCTAACAATGAAAATTGTTTTTCAAATAAACGAAATTAAAGTTACTTTATAGAAAGGTTTTTTTAAAAATCTACTTTTAAACCCTGTTGGAATATTTCAATGAGGATAGACTTTTCTGACATAAAAGACCGTTTGATCTACCTCGACATTCCGAGTTTAATCAAAATCGTTCTAGCGGTTTTCGAGAAAATGGGAAGAATTTAAAAATTGGATCGTATAAAAAAGTAGCACTCACCGGGTGTAGATTTTATGGAAAAAGATTCTGTCACGCTCTTCTTAAATATGTAATTTCAGTTAGGTACTGTTTTTAAGTTCTGAGCTGGGCCTACCACACATAGGTGTACCTACCATTTGTTGATGACCCTGGGGCCTCAAAACGCGTAGTTCCGTCAAAAACTGAAATTCGAAATTTTGCAGGATCACAATAGTTTCCCTTACTATAGGGGTATTCATGATGTTGTGTTAAATGTTAAATGTTTTACCATGTTAAATGTTTTAAGTATAAGATTGTGAGCAGC
>NW_027113876.1:656964-680730 GCF_000696795.3 Halyomorpha halys | reverse complement strand
TTAACATGAGTTTTTCCATTTAACATGTTAAACCAAAGATCATGAATACCACTTATATATATTCCGTATATAAGTAAGTGAAAGAAATAAATACCCTAGGTGCCTCTTACATGAAAAAGAATTTAAAACAATAGGCGGTCATATTTATATTCTAAGTAAAAATGTTTATACTTTAAAAATAATAATCACAATTGTTACTAAATGAAAATATGTTTATATCTATATAAATATAACCCAATAATTATCACCTAATTATATATATCATATTTAATATATTTTAGTAATCAACAATTTTCCCGAATCACAAGTTCGTTTAACCTTTAGTGGTCAATTAACAGTTACATATTTTTTCCGATTTATCTGCTATTCAATTTTAAATCTCTAAACTCTGACACCGAATTCTCTTTTAGTGACCTAATATTTTCATACTTGTTTGAAATATTATTTTAATTTTTATAATTTAACATATTTTGTTATTAATTATTTGAGATTAGTTAATTTTAATAATAACACAAGTTCAATTGATCCACTATCAAGAAGAGAACCTAAAAATTGTTTTCATATTATTCCCTCACTCTAACATTTCTTAAATATACCTCATTATTGATCTGTCACCGCTCATTATAAAATGTTTTGCACTTACAAGCAAATTGGCATTGTCAAACAATCTTCAAAAACAAAAACAATCATAATAATAATATCATAACAGTTTTCTATTAAAATTTTAAAATGGCTATTTACTTACAAAACCATATAATTTTTAATGCATCAACAACTATTTAAAAAAAATATTTTATCTTACCAAAACACAATTTCATTATTAACAAAGAGAATTACTTTCAAGAGGTTAGAATTCTGTTATCACCTAATTACAGTAATTGTTTTATTTTTTAACTGTTTTTATATTATATTGAGCTTGTCTCACCATAATAAATTTCAAGAAAAAGAGGTGAGATTGTTTTTTAAGCATAACTTTGTTAGCTTTTAGTTAAATATATAATGTCTGTTTTATTTGTTTACTTTTAAACATACACATGCGCCCGCATACAGGTATTGTTTATCGACATGATTATGTTAAGTGATGTACGAGTTACGTTAGAAAAATATTTACCCGATCGGTGATAAAATCTTAAATCGATTGTCTGCAATTAGATCGGTTACTGTTGTGCGACACGCATATGTCCACTTCATTCCCGATAAAAAAAAAAAAACATTCCTTGATGTGTCGCGTTAATGCTATTATGAAGTTTACTATAAACGTTCGTTATTACCTACTCAAAATATTTTTTATGGCTTAAGCATTACTATAAGGGACTATGCAGCGAAATAAATATAGACTTGCCCTGTTGGTAATCGAACCCGAAAGCTTTGAACCAAGTATTCCAGGACCCTTAGCTATCACACACTCTTCAACATCTTTGTACCCCCTGTATTAGATTGATAACGCCGTTTACTCCTCGTGATATACTTTATTAAGAAAGAAATATATTTGTCTTTTCTTATTTTTGGCACATAAACAATTAGTGAAATGAAATGAAATAGCCTTTTATTTGTGCAATTAAATTAAAATCATTACAAAATATAATATAAACATTTAAATAAGATAGAGAGTAAAAAAAATAGATATATATATAATAGTTGACAAAACATTAACTTCTATAAATTTTCTCTTCTTCCTTCTCTCCATCTTTCTGTATCCTTTCCTGCATAGGCATTCTCTTTCGGGAGTAATAGTCAGCACTCCCCGGGGTGACCAGCCCTATTGGGAGGCGAGTTCATTCCCCTTTTTCTTCCAGACATCCCTGTCCCTAGCAGCTTTCCACCAGAGGGATCCTGCCATCCTCTAGAACATATCGCTCCATCTCTTCTTTTGACGTCCTCTTCTTCTTTGAAGGTCGTATTGAGTACATTCTGTGTCAATTTTTGACCATCTGTCATCTTCGCTTCGAAGGAGATGCCCTGCCCATTTCCATTTGCTCAATCTTGTCATCTTCAGTGTGTCAGAGAGTCCTGTTTCTTTCTGGATCCAAGCATTTTTTATTCGATCTCTTTTCCTCACGTTCACAATGCTTCTTCCAATATTATTTTGCCACACCTGTAATTTCCTCTCCTGAGCTATAGTTAGTGACCACTGGGCTAATGCAGCTATCGAAGACCTACCTTTTAAGGACAATATATATATATATAACAACTCGTGAATCTATGTCAATACATACAAAACTACTACCATAAAATATTAGATTTGTTTTTGAATTTTTTTCATTTGTTATAAAAGTCAACTCTTTTGCACCAGATGCAATCAAGACATGTTGATGATGTACTCCACTTTTGTCCCCTTACTCGTTGCGTGTATCACATTTTAGTATCTTATACAAAAATATATATGATCTTAAGATACAAACGCTCTAGCATGCTTGATGCACACGTTTAGCCATCTTTAACATAACAGATTTAAATAGAGTTTATTGGGGGAAAGTAGGAAAGCAACTGTGGATTAGTTGGATACTTAAATAGGTTAAGTATGCTTGAGCGTTTGTGGCTATATTTAGGGGAAACTTTGTGGAAGCTTTTAAGTAAAGCTTTGCCTTTGTCTAATGTGCGATTTTACAAAAACAAGTTATTGTAAAATCGGAGTTACGGAAGCTCCCAGAGTGTTCCATCTTAAATAAAGGTAGCTCAAGCATGCTTGAACGTGTACAGCTTTGTTCAGATATCGTCATCAAACTTCACGGCTACAGACGCTCATGGATGCTTGTCTATTTAGATTTAACACCGTGGTTTAAAATGATTTTAAGAGATATTAAACTTAGTCTTATAATTTTTTCTTCAAAAACTTTTTGGAAAGTCTAGTGAATGTTTCCTCTAAAGTTAGTAACAAAAGCTCGAGTATGTTTGATCGTGTGTGGCCGCATTTACTTTCATTGTTATTATTAAAATAAAGTTAAAATTAAAATAATTTATAATCTTTGTAAGCTTTCCTATCTTTTGAATCTTCCTCCTCTCGTGCAAATATGTTAGCATGTTAGTTTTATAATTTCAATACTTAATTTTTTTTTTAATCATTAAAAGACACTAAATTTTTTGTTATAATCTTTTCAGTGTACAATTTTTTTTCTATAGTTTACCAAACTTGGGTGTTACTCCTTGTCAGTCGTAAATTAAATATGAATATTTTTAAAAGAAAAATATTAAAGCTATTTTGTTCCTTATATTTTTGTGAATTATATTACTATGATTTTGTTTGTTTCTTGTTTAAATCTGATTGCAGATTAGTCAAATGTAAATTTCTGATTAAACATTTTATATAATTACAATCCGAAATATGATTAGTTTTAGGGTCGGTGAAAAATGTTTATTATTTGTATATATAATATTATTAGATAAAGTTCTTTCCGCCTGACGTTGGGATGAAATTGATGAGAAAGCGTTGAGGAATATTGCCGCTAGAGGGGCGCTGCAGTCGGCGAATAAATTATCTTCCTCACACGAGCTTTATGTGGCATTTAATTCAAACGTTAATTGCACGTTTTTTATTTTTTTTAATTATTATGATCTTTTTTTTTTTAATGAATTATTTGCCCTTTGAGGCTATTTCAACGAGACTAGTACCTAGCTGATATTAAAGCCCATCCGAATCCTATACTAATATTGAGAGTTTAATCAAAATTGTCGGAGCCAGGTGGCAGAAAAATGTTTTCAAAAAGTCAAATAGATAATACGGCACTGCTGGTGATTAGATTTCAGTGAAAAAGTTGCTGTATCATCCTAGGCATAAACCTAACTTAAATTTGCAGTTTGATATATTTCGTTTCTGAGCATGACTATCTACATACACTCGCGTACACACTCATCCTTTTGTGAGACATATTTATTTGGAAAAACAATAAACCATTGGGAACCATCTAAGTAACCCAAATGAAAAATTAACTTGGAGTGTGCTTGGTTACGAGTATTAAGGATTTCCTATAACTGAATCCATGTCAACCATGAGATTGTGCCAAGAATAAAACATTACTCCCACCAATCCATATCATTTTAAATTGATCATTGCTCTGTAATGGAAAAATAAAATACGTATTCATCTGTCTGCTCTGAACTTATTGGAATATGTTGCTAAGTATAAGGAATGTCATAGAAAAAACCTCAAAAGGTATTACGATAGTTTTATGTAAATTTTTAAGTTATGGAACCATTGAAATATTGCTCAGTCTGATATATAATGTAACTTCGAACTCGTCCGTGATGTTTGGATAATCGCTTGATTTTAAAAAAACAAATAAAAAAAAAGAGTGCCTCCTCCCTCCCTCAAACTACTACTAAGACAATTAACCATATACTTTATTTTTTCGTCATTTTAAGATTGTAAACACCCAATCTAAGACCAAGGTTGTTATATTTATTCTTGCGTTCCGACATTGAAGCTTTAACCAGGTCACTGTTAAACTGGTAACTATTGGCTGAACCTGTTCCAGCTACGCAAGTCATTATTTGAGAACCTGTTTGTGTTCCTGGGACCACTTCGTTTGCGTGGTTGTTAGACACATTCTTTTTGTTGTAATAAACACTAACTGAGAAAAATATTTCAGATATTCTTGTTTAACACTATAGTACTTGAGCAAAGTATTTAAATAATATCGATAGGAATTAGTTTATACATAGTCCTTGAACTAAGGTTGTATTACAGGGAGTACTAATCTCAAGATTGGACGTAATAAATAAAAATAGAATGCAATATGAAACTAAATTTATTTATATATAATTTAACTAAATTTTATCTTGGAAAGTTATTCATTTATCTTCGTTTTACCGTCGATTAATCCAGAGAGCTGCCTAAGCGAGATTTTACTAAAGATGTTATAATTAATTTTCAAATTAGCTACTGCAGTTTTTAAAATACAACTTGTTAATGAGGTTTTTGCTATAAATGAACATTTTTTATTCTTTGACGTTTGCTTCGCTTGTAGACATTTTTCAGGCTACATTCTAATCCGATTTAGGGATCCAGTATGTGCAAATGATGTTTTTAAAACGCCGAAGTTCGATATTTAACGTAATAGACCTATAGGAAATGTTTGAAATGGTGAGTAGGCTAGCAAAAGGAGGAAATGAAAGTGACTTGTTACAATTAGACAATAGAAATTAGGGATTTGCCTAATAAAGATTTATCAGAAGGATATATCAAGTCTGGAATCTTGTATGCAAAGAATTGAGAACTCAGCTTGTGTTCAAAATTCTAGAATTTTAATTTCGGTTCGTTTCAACAAAGAAAGACAAGTAAATGAATTTTTGCTCGTCATACAAGTCGAAGACCTATACGATTAATCCTGTCATCCCATCAAATCTTATTTGGAAATATTAATTATATGACTGTGAAGTGGTATAGGGAAAAACAATCCTGTCCAAAATATCTTTAGGATAAGAAGCTTCCGATTTAAGGAAGCACGTTAATCATTATCCTTCATTTCCTCTTATTCATATGTGTGAAAAATGGTACACGAAATTGCAAATATTCTGTTATATTTCTGTTGCTTTTTTTTAAAAAGTATAAAAGAAATAAATTGGTCTTGATGTATTTTGCGGCCTAAGAGAAAACTAGAAGGGTTTTGAAAAGTAGTTGACCGAAACGTCGATGAAAGTACTGTATACCATTCCCCCTCCCTCATCGTCTAAAAATCTATATAAATTTTATTATATAACTTTATCGCATCCATTTCCGATAAGAAAAAAATCTAAAATGAAATATATGGTCTGAAAAAACTCATTCAGTATGAGAATGAAACCATCGTGTATATAATGAGTTGGGGGTCATTACATATAACTCGAAATGCTTTTTGAATAAGTATCTCAAATTTCGAAATTATTCGGGTTGTTCTGAAGAGAAATATTCAATATACAAATTTCATTCGTGTATTTTGGAAGAACAGTATTTAAAATAAAAAAATACTTCAAGATTTTTTTTTTTGGTCCTTTTTTACAACCAAAGTATTTTAAATACAGAATTCTCTTAAAATTAAGAACAAAATAGTATTGAATTATTTTGTGAAGGATCTAGACTCAGCACCCCGTATTCGATTTTTTTTCCTGATTAAATTTTACTTGTTATGCTTTTATTTAAACACCGCTATTAAAGGTTCAATACACTACTAGGAATAAAATAAATAAATAAAGAAAAAACATTTTAAATAAAATACAACAAAAGCTTTCAACTTATTCGGCAACGAACCGTAGTATTTTTGTTTTATTAGTTATGAAATTCAAAAAGTTTGTTTTTGCTGCATATATTTATATGAAATGATGACTATATGAAAATCAAGCTATCAAATCGATGTACAAAATTTAAATTCATATTACTCTAACCTAAGTAATTCTTTACAAATAGCAATAAATTAAGTGAGATTAAAATATCTTTTCAAATTAATGTTCGTTACCACAGAATTACGTAACATAACATAAAAAGTACAATTTTAGAGGAATATAGTAAAAAAATTAAATTATATTCTTTGTCCGGTGAGGTGAAGCCTGATATATCAAACTTTTCATTTAATTTGTTAAACCGAGTTATTAACCTCATAATATGACGCATTTTAATTTTTTCCAGTTTAGACAAAGTTTTATAAAAGGGCTGATACAATTATTATAATGGATTGGAAAATCAAATTTCACTGTTTATTTAAAACTTTCACAATGCTAAACAGAATGGAGATAAGTTCAACATTTCGTTGCTTAATATGATTCAAAACAGAAAATACAGGAGAATTACTGTCAATTTTTCTCAATCTCTTTCAAGATGCTTAAATGGTCGTTTGATTTTGTGAGGGATCGCCGGGCATCTATTCCTGTCATTGTTCCTAAATGCCATTTCTCTTAAATGATTAGCCGTGAGGACGCAAACGAGGTAATGGCCCGGTATACAATTTAAATGTCCTTGAGGAGACAATCCGTTTTATCCGCGCCTTTCCTGTATTTACGCCATTTAAGTCAGCATTTCTTTATAAATTAGAGCTCACGTGCCACTCATTGAAAAATCTTCCTGGCTAGCTTAACATTTATCTGTTAAACACAAGTCTTAAGTTTTCCCTTTGGGCTTGCTATGAAACTTAATTAACATATGAGGTAGTGAAAGGAAATGTGGTAATGTAAACTTTTTTTGTGAAAATTTAGAAAACTTCTCTTAACGGACACCCCTCAACAACAGATTCCGTCTAATATATGATATAAAAGGAGTAACGAATCAAGTTTTAATTCTTAAAGATGAAGAAAGGATATAATACAGCGCTACCATTATTGTTTCTATGCTTCGTCATAGCATTTCGTAATAACTTTTGTTCGATTAGATTTGCAATAGCTCAAGGTTGTTGCAGCGATGATGAATCATATCTAGTCACTTGCTGATGATGAATCATATCTAGTCACTTGTGCCGTGGTTTAGATTGCAATCTCTCATGCAAATATGGATTTAAGATTGAAACTTATTCCTTTTGTTTTTAAAAAAATTATGTTATATAAACACACTGTTATAATCGAAAGTGAACGCATGAAGTAGATCACCGCAGTACTGATTCAGAATCAAAAATTCTTCGGCTACAGCGGTGATGTTCCTCAAGATACATTTTTTTTATATTGAATATCTGAAATTTAAATAATTAATTATAAATTATTTATTACTTGCCCCGTGGAACTACCTACGATATTTGGGTTTAATTATGCCCTGACACACGAGTTACACGATTGTTTTGTATGGTTGACCTCAATTAGATGTTGAGTGTATTTCCTCGGATTCTGGGTTTATATAAATAAATTTATATACACACACGCGCTCACATATATCCTCAATAAATATCTCTACTTCTTAATCAGAGGCTTTAAGAAATATGGATTTATTTGCAATATAATCCTGTTTTGTTCTTTTTCTTTTCTTTTTTTTTTTTTAAATGTATACCCGAAAAGAGGAAACTTAGTTGACAAAGTTACTTTTATCCTTGTTTTTTTATGACTTAATTTAAAAATTGTAACTGTCTACAACGAGCATTAAAAAATCTTTTAAGGAAACAATTAATTCTGGTAATTTTAATTGATCAAGTAAAGACCACTTGAACATTTTTTTGTAAATGTTTTCTCACCTTAATGTACCATTTTTCATACTGAAGCAGTATTGAATATTTTTCATGGCACAAATACAATTTAAATTTATTGAATTGGGTAAATAATTAGTAATGTTTTTGTCATTCAATCGTTTAATATTGCCAATGTAAACTATATGCTTTATCTGAGTAACTTTATAATTTTTTTTTATTTTGAGTTCCTACAAAACATTGTTTAAGTTATTACTTTTAATTAAGATTTTCTTTGAAAGTGCCTGGATGAATAAACTTATTAATTTGATATAAATTGTTTTGTTTCATAGTCAACTAATTGTTATCATATATGTTATGATTCGATTCCAATATGGACAGTTATTTATCGATTACACTAGTTTCATAAACTGCCAACAGATAGCACAATATATATTGTTAAAACAATTAATATTAACTTGTATCTTATGTATTTATAAATATATCAGGAATATTTTCGTAACCAAATATTTTTTTTGTCTCAGTAAAATCTTTTATTTATAACAAAGGATAAATATAATAGATACGCAGTGCGATATTATCGTGTAAACAACTTTCTTTTTTCTTTTTTTTCAGTAAATTGTATTTAAAATTGTAAGATTGTATTTAGTATAACTAACTTTTACATCGTTGAAATTTTGATGTTCAAGAAAACTGAAATACATATAAATATTTTTTTTTTTTTGACCGTGGGATCGTGAATTCCTTCTTCCACTGCCATTGCTTAACCACGCAAGTTAATGAGCTGCATAAACTAAAACGCTATTTTGCCCATTACGCTATTTTTATAAAAGCTTTCCCATCCATGAATAGAAATTGCCAGTTTATTTTTCAAAAAAATTATTCGTTTAAAAATATACGTTATGATTAAATAATTGAAGTTTTACTGTCATTAATTTAAACAAATGTTTGTAATCAACTTCTCAAAACTTTTAAATACTATA
Organism: Halyomorpha halys; assembly: GCF_000696795.3. NCBI lineage: Eukaryota > Metazoa > Arthropoda > Insecta > Hemiptera > Pentatomidae > Halyomorpha > Halyomorpha halys. Next base: position 671,675 of record NW_027113876.1, on the reverse strand, counting down.
AAAATATGGTGAAACCTTACTTAACTGAAGCAAATCTGTTATGAACGATTATAGTTTTTTAAACAAATTTGATTTATATGTGATTCTTCGACTTGTAGATGCTTCTCTAGAAATCATTTTGATATATTAAAATAGTTTTAGATATCCAGTAGTTGACTGTAATTATATAAATGAAATAACACGAACATGTTTGAATAAATCATAACTAACATTCGCAAAACATGAAAAATTGTAATAATAAAAAATAAATAATTGTTAAACAAACTTAATTTTTTTTATTTTACCTAATCGCCTTTATTCCGTTTGTCAAAGTCAATTTGTCCAATAAATTTACGTGTCCGTTTCGGTGGTAACAAGTTGTTTTTGTTCTGTATTATGTCAAAGGCCCTGCCTCACTGCATTATTTTTAATATTTATTTGTCACATCTTCTACACGCGTTAATTTATTATATTAAATTTATTATAACGATCAAAGTAATCTAATAAAATAAATTGAACAAATTTAATTAATCTCAAACAATACTTGTTTGTGTGCATTTACTGATCGGAATGATATTTCAATGAATATGGATAACGTTTATTTAAAAATATACACTATTTTATGTATATCACGTAGAGCCTATTTTTTATAACGAACCTGGTACATCTGTACGTTTGTTGAATTTATTTATTAATAAATAAAATTAATGAACTAAAAATTGTACAGATTAAAATAATATGTTGCTAATTGTTCTATTAATAATTAAATTTCCCCCGTTGACGGCTACATTAGAATTAAACAATTTTTTTTATTTCTTATTTTTATAATAACTCTTTTTTTAACCATATTATTTTTAATATATTTTATTTTTTATCCGTAAATCGAAATTAGTTCTAATGATTGGTTTTTGTTTTTCTTTACTATTACGTGTTTATTTTTAAATGCTTTAAATTCCTCTGCTTTCGCTCAATGTTTTACAGTTCTTTTTTTATTCGATTTGTTTTTTACAAATCTCATTAAAGATTTTAACTAGATTATAATTGTTTTATAACTGGCAAGGGAATTAAAATGATTTATTTGAGATGGTTGGTTTGGTAATCCATTTAGAATATTTTATTTCATCATCTTCACTTTACTATTTTCAAGATAATAAATGATTAATAATTAACAGCAATCATTGATTTTAACTAGTGAGTAAACTAGTAATTTTATTATGCTTACATTCTTTAAAGGAATAATTTTTAATCGATTCTCAATATTAATCTATTTTAAAAATATTAATGAATTTAATTCAAAAACTATGACGTTGACTATTATAAAGCTATTAGGAGAGCTAAACCATAAAAGCTTTTGACCGCTTGGAAGTGCTATGTTAAGGAAGTGGGCGAGCGCTCTCTAGATTGCTAGAATCATCCTCAATTGTCATCTTATCATAAGTGAATGGGCCAAGCCTAGGCCATTCCATCACCATTAATAGCATTAATTGCTTTCCTCTCTATATCTAAACTGAAATTTTAAAATTCAATGGTTTAATAATTATTATTAAAACATAATATAACCCACAATATACCTATGTATTTCAAATGAACACTATGTATGATTATATCTTTAAAATTCCGAAACAGAAAAAAAAGTTGTGTTTCCTGACTTTTTGCCGGATTTTAAGAATATTGAACAAAGCGTTTGCACTTAAGAACATTACCTATCGCCTTGAGCAGATAAACGTAGTCCCCTTTCTTCTGCAGTTACTAATGGTCATTTTTAGCAGTAGTTTCTTATTTTCTTCTATTTAAAAAGTGTTACGGACGAAGCCCCATATTTATTACAACAAAAAAAAAATAAAATTGTCATATTGTTATTAAAATTATACAATTGTATAAATGTTAAATCCATAAAGCTACTAAAACGACCACTATCTTTGCTTGGAATTGGAAAAAAAATCCCTACACATCCATCGTTTTTTCTGACTTCAAGGAGATTAGAATAGCGTTCAATTCTATTCAAATTTCATATCACATGCGTAATTGCGTAACATACAAGCGAAAAGCACGTTCGTAATTTTTCCTGACTTCAAGGAAGGATTAATGTACAAATATAATATAATACATATACAAAATATAACATATGAAAAAGAATGAATACACTCATTCATTTTTATTTTAAAAAAAAAAAAAAATGGAAAGGAATTACGTAGTATTTTATTAAAGGTTATGTCGTCAGGATTTTTCTCCATCCTATAAAAGCTGTAAGCACCTACCGTTGATTAATAATCAGGAAAAAAAACCAAGATAAATTTGTATAATAGGAATAATGAAGGATTAAAACCTTTTTTAAAAGGTTTATATCAATTACTATCTCTGTTCAGTTTTCCCATCTATTGCTGATAGAGATTCATTTTCCCATTGAGAAATGGATGCCATGATTTTCCAAATTCAGATTCTCCTTTGTGGATTTTTGTTTTCTATTCCTTGTTGTCATTTAGCGTAAACTGGAAATAGGTTTTTCAACCCCCAGTTCTCTACATATACCAGCTTTACAGGATTTCTCTTGTTATTTTTTGAAGTGCAACTTGCGAGATTAATTCCCTTTTATTTTGATTTGGTTATGTGGAGTAGCAAGTGGTTATTCTGTAGAAAATGTTCTGAGGAGACAAATACAGAAGTGATTGGCTTGGTGATAACCCAAGTGCTGGAGAAAGGGGGGGGGGTTCATTCCATTAACGGATTAGGGCAACAATACAACTAATGCCTTCCCCTCCTTGCTATCACTATTGTATTACAAATTCCCATCCTTTCTGATTGAAGGCAAATATAAAATTACGATAATATTAATTAATTGCTTCCGTCAAAGCGAGTTACTTCTCACCAGATTTTGGACTTTTTTTATATTCTGCCATTTAGATTTACTTACGGGTGTCAGAGACTTCAGAAATTTATACCTGAGCTTTCTTAAAATGTAAAGGGAAGGAAAAGCCACTAGATTACACTTTGTATTGATATATGTGGTTTTTATTTTTTTTCGATAAGTTTAGCTCAATTTATAGGTACGTACTTGGCACCACTTTCTAAAATTCATAATCGAAGAAAAAAAAATATTGAAAAATTTGTTTGCAATTATATGAAAAAAGGAAACATACATGTTTATACATGTTGATAATCAACATGTTACTATTATCAAAGTTATTACGCATTTTCCCTTGAAATAAAAAAAATTGATTGAAATAAAAACAAGATACCAAAACAAAAAAAAATTATTCAAACTAAATCCATATTATGTTATATTTTTAATTCATTTGAAATTCTCATTGTATAGAAAAAATGTTAAAAAAAAAAAAAAAATAGACAATAAACAAGCATAGGGTTGTGCTTCAAAAGAGTATTTATATTTTATCCCTGGATAAAGTATCCCAAATTTCTGTTGTTATCCCCAGTCTCATTACGACGTGTCACCCGAAATGAAATAGTCGGTCGTCGACTATGAAAGAAATTAATAATTAAAATTGATATTTGCTTCATAGTGACTGGTAGAATTTGACTTTAGAATTACACTAAGTAGTAATATATGAATGGAAATAATAAAAGGAATTAAAATGAGATTAATGTATATTTAAAGAAATCTTTGGCGTTATTACTGGGAGGAAAATTGTAAGATGGTCTTGGCCATTAGGACGCCTTGCCTTTAGGAAACGTAAATGAACAACTTGTTGCACGAGAGTTTCTCCATGCCAAGTCCACTGTTAAAAAAGTGGGTGCGGGAAAAGAAAAAAAAGGAGCTCTATTGTCAAATGCTTTTGAAACATTAATTCATCCCTATTTATTCAAAATGCTTTGTTGTATAATTAATTCTTTTCGTTTGCGATCTTTTTGTTTTAAATGACTTTTGTTTTCACTCCGTTTCTCTTGATTTTGAGGTTTCTTTTATATTATTTATTTATTTTTTCTTAAGCAAAGAAAACTTTATTTACGTCTTAAGTTTATATGATTCATTTTGAATTAATTCTTCACAATTTACAACATTTTTTAAAATTGATTTTTTCGTACATCGATGGTTGACCGAATGTGAATCAATTAGGAGATTTAAATCTTAAGCGGATATAATCTGTAACTGTAACTGGTTCATTGTTTCCTTTTAACTGTTAACATCTATAACTTTTTGAACAGCTTTGATATGATATGATGTCATAATTTGGACAGGAATTTATTAATGTTTATTTTTCGTTATTCTTTACAATCTTAATTTTTTTATAAATTTCAGGATTGTTCTAGATTCCTACCAGACACATCTTCCTGTTTAAACTTTCCAGCACTTGCGTAAATTGATTACATTAACACAAAACTGGTTTGATTTTTTTTCTCACTTCTGTTTTGCTACTTCTGTTGATTTTAATTAAAATTTTTGCGTTGTTAAAATAATATTAAGCTTTATCTTTCAAATATTCCTTATCTTACTTTAGAATTAACGAATGTTTTAATTATAGTAATGGAAAGCTTATATATATATTTTTTATATATATATATTCTGTTATCAGTTTTCTGGGAATCACTATCGTGTTCACAGAATAATATTTCTTACTTGTTCAAACATTTTTCTTCGTAACCGTCATATTCTATTAGGAAGGTTGCCCCTGTAATTAATTATTATATTTAATCAAAGTAAAGAATCGTATTTGAGTTACTCAAGTGTTCATTTTTGACAGGAAAAAAGTTCCCGTTCGTGCGGTTTGCGTCATTGAAATAAAGGTAACCCAACTCTATCCAGTTTATGACGAATGAATCTATAGTATTTATTTATATTGAATTATTTATTAAATATTTTATTACTTTTTTTTAATCAATGTAATAAATTACATTGATTAAAACACCAATGATGTTTCGAGATTAAAGATATTATATTATGATTAAAAATTATCTTCAAACAATTTCGGTAGCTGATCTAACTTGAGACTAATTTATCTCTCAAGATTGTTATTGTCAACGGGACTTTTGCTTTTGCAGAAACTTTTGCAGAAACTTTTGCTGCTTAGCTTCATGTTGCAAACATAAATTTCTGAGGAAAAAAAGATCTTTGACTAGTAACTATGTTGAAAATAGCCTCACATGATAGGCATTTTTATAATACTAATCAAATAATCAGCGGAAGGAAATTTTCGAGGCGTATAATTTCATCAAATCTTATCTCTTCAGAAGCTTGTATTGTTTGATTGGGGCATAATTGTTTTCAATATTTTTTGGAAGATTATAACAGCTTTGTGTTACTAGTTTCAGGGACCCTCTATAGAGATTCTCAAAACTCAAATTTAGAGAAAATAAATAACATTACTCTGTCTGGTAAAGGATACCTTGGGTTGGGGATGAGTTTATCAACTGATTCAAAGACGAGATGGGAAGTTCTATTTTTTAACTGTAACGATTCACTTCTTTCAGTGAATTGGTTCTTTTGAACGATTCTTCTATTGATTATTTTTTCCTTAATCCTTAAATTTATTTTTACTAAAGAATAAATTTTTATCGGATAAACTACAAAACAAAGAATCAAAGAAAAAATCTCTTTACTTGCTTTAATTATGTTCACAAGATACTACTAGAACGTCGTGTTTATTTCCTTGTAAATAAATTGAGAGGAGAGGATATTCTTTGAGACGAGTCAGCTCTTTAATTCACCTGCCCAGATCCCAACTCAAAGCTATATGATTGTTCTATGACTGGTGTCCTTGCTGGCTCGACTGAGTAATGTAAGTCTGGATCATGCCGTTTCAACAAACATCTCATCGCTCACGGGGAATCAAAGAAAAGAGTTTGTTCGTTCCAGAGAGTTCTGGCTCATTATGACGGGTTAGAAGATTTGAATCTCATATATCGATTTATACCCTGCGACCAAAACCGTATTTTCATACTTACCCTTGTCCGAAATTCTCCGTAACAGCGTAAAGAATGCTCACAATGACGTATCCGTTCCATAAACTCCTATGGCATTGGGAGTTAACATCAATTTAACATCGTAAAATGGAAAATGGCGGGAGTAGGATTAGATGAAGCGGTCAAACGTGACCTACATGTTGAGGGTTGCTGGGTTGCTGATGGCGATCATTATCAGGCAACAACTGGCAACAAAATGCAGTCCCCATCGTAATTGGATAAGTTGTCTCCAAGACGTTTGGGATGGTCTACTCTTGGACAATGCAGTTCCTGTCGCAGCTTTCATCGGCCAACTGAATAATTATTAACTAACCAACTTTTATTTATAAAAATAAAAAACTCTCACTGAAGAAGGGGGTCACTTTTATTAAAGCTTTAAATTAATATATATTGAAACCGAAACGTCCATTTTATAATTTCACCCTACGGATCTTCGTATTAGAGACAATAATTAAAAAACCCGGTTTTTCAAATTTAATTTTTATTTTATAATTTTGCTTACATTATATATATATTTTAACATGTTTTACTAGTTAATTTCTATATTTGTATTATTCCTATGATTTATAGTCACCTAATTGTGGTATAATGTGGAAATTAGTAAACACAAGTATTTATTAATAAAAGGTATCTTATTTTGGCGAGGAATAAAAAATATCACTTTCATTGTGGGAATTTGTCATTATTTTGTGCAAACTCAATTTTTTTTTAATCCTACATATTTGTTATATCAATATTCTACTGTTAAAATATTAACATTATATCTGATTACTTATAAAATAGTTAATATCTCTCTAGAGCAAGAATGGATGATTTCTATGGAGATTGCAAAACTTCTATGGTGCTTTTGAAAGTGACTTAAATTTATGTCGAAACGTCAATAAAATGTTAGTGACAGTAGCTATCATTGTTAATGTTTTACCTGAAGACGAAGAAAATCATTTTTTTTTCATTTATACAAATTTTCATACCCATTTCCAGTCTGGTTGAATCAGTTGAAATTCCAAATTTGGGATCAAAATATATTAACTGAGTCAACATTTAGAATGAAAACCCTCTATGTCCATTTTTCTAATTTTTTCAAATGGACTAAATAACTACAGAATATTGATTTTCGGAAGAAGGAAATGTTTGGTCACTCGATTGGCCTCTTGGATCTTGTACTGGAAATGGTCTTAAACTTATGAATTTTCAATTTCAAGGCGTGCTTAAATAAATATAAAATTGCCCAGACTCTACCAGTCGAAGGAGAACTATAGACCTGAAAGGTTCTGATTAAAAATCTTCACTATCTATTCAATTTTTGTTTGGACCCAAGGGTTTATGATTTATTGCTTTTGACTCATTGAGAAAGGAGTAATTAAGCTTCACATTTTCCAAATAAAGTTTTTTCTCGTAAGTTGTGGACCTATTGGGGGTTTTATAAATTTATGAACAAAGTAAAATCCTTAATAAGCTTCCTCGATGATAAGTCATTTCCAGATTTATACATAACACCTCAAGTTTAAATTTTTATGTTCTTGAGTACCAAGCAGACCAATGAGGGTCCCGTAACATCAGACCATTGTTTTATTTTCAGGAATTTATTTGTTTTGTTGCTCGAAGCTTCTGTCAAAATGAAATTAAAAATTCAATGTCTACTAGTTTGGAATTTCGGGAATATGTTGAAAATTCGTTATGGTTAAGAATTCGCAGTTGAATTTAGAAAAAATTGTTAATTGTCTTATGATTGGTTCAATTTTCATAAACTCTATGACAGAACTGGAAGATCATTTAAATACTTAATTTCTTTGAAAAATGTTTTCAATTATAAGTATTAAAATAATTTTAATTATACATGATGTACTTTATAACTAGATATGGGCAGTTTTTAATAAAAAGTACTTTTCCAGGTAGCATAGGTATTCGATATTGAGGATCTTTCAGTGCTATCGATCACATAGTTTTTGTAAATAAAGTCGATTAAAACAGTGTTGGTCGCATATCGATTTATTTTAATTTTACCGATTTGTTCGATATTGAGGTGAGGTTTTGGGTTATGGAATGCGTAGTTTATGAAAATACAATCCATGTGATGATTTAAATTTATATTTGTGCCCTTACAATTTTCTTTTTCACTTTCGGGTTTGGGGGAGGGTGGGGCATTTTATTTAAGGCTAAAAAGGTCAGATGATCCGACTGTTGTATACACAAAGTATAACAGTACCAGAGGTTAGGGATTTTCAGGCAGTCATGAATTGGTCGGGAAATTGAATTGCCAATATTGATATTAACCTTGGAAAAACGTTTAATTAGAAGAATTTTAAAGTAGCAAAGGAGAATGTTTTTATTAATTATTGAAACTTGATTACATATGAAAACTTGAATTTTCATGTAATAAAACCAGATTTTTTTGTGTGTGTTTTAAATGGATACCGCCTATTTTTATCTTATACTGATATTTATTTGGATAAGTTGCTCTGGTCGCACAGGAGGTGAAAGCCTCCCAACTCTGGCTACGGGAACCTCTTCCGTTTTATTATATTTCTAGTATAAATTGTTTCCGCTTTTTTTGTCTCCCCTTGCGCCCACCTGGCGAAAATGCTTTTATATGAAATTATTAAATGAAACTGTTTTAAAGAAATTATGTTATTTTCACGGGTAATCACTGTCGTACCTTTGAAGCGATCTATCGTTCTCATTAGATAGCTTATGATTGAAAGAAAACATCGATTGGAGTACGAACTCAGCCTGAGTCATGTTCATTTAATGCATATAAGACAGTAGGAATGTTTATAAAATTAAATTATGTGAGAACCAGATACCAATCCTTCCATAATTAACTTCCCAACTTTAGTGGTATTGTGCAGCCATCTTCAACAGGATGTTAGTTAAATCGGCTTAATTATGACGCAGTTAATTTAGACCAATGAGGATTGAATGTAGCTTGTTTTTGTTTAATTACAATTGGATATCCAATTAGGTGAATTCACTTCGCACCTTACTCTAAAAATAGGGTTCATAACTCACGTAATTGTTTGTTGTAATCTTCTTTGAATTATCATTATTGAAAAGGAACTGGAGTCCGTGCTGGAGGGGTGAGTACTCTAGTCCTCTAACGACAACACGAGACGGAGAGCTAAGAGGAAGACTGGATCAAATATTTCCTTTGACTCCTCTATGGAGCTAATCAACGTTTAGTATATAACATAGCGAAGGCATTAAACTTCTTAATCATAGGTACAGGAATATATCACATTATTGCTCAAAACTTAAAAAGAAAAATGTCGAAATTCCTTCGAGGCGATCCTATAACGCAGAAATATTAAGATACGCAGGTTGGAGTGAGCATACACTAATGGGGGATCCCGCCCCTGTTTCATGATGTCTATCCCAGAAGTTGATTGAGGCTATCATCAAGTACAATCTATTGTAAACGTACTATAAACAATTTTTAAAAATATTATTAGCATACCTTAAACTGTTTCACAGCCTCATATAAGCTTCTAAAATTTAATTTAATATTGTCAAGATTAACCTATGAAACAACAAACCTATAAGGGAATCATATTTATTTATTAATTAATTTGCTTATTTTATGTTTAATTGACTATATTTGTCACATTTAAATTAATTTATTTTAGCACTCTTTATCAACAACATTATTTAACCCCAGCCGAGCTTGCATTATTTCGCGCTCCAACCCGCGTCCCGCAATTCTTTGAAGTTTATATTCAGCAAGAAGAAGTGCTTTTCATTTTTGGCAAGATTATTCTTAATTTTTCTGATCTCTGTTTATTTATTTTTTCAGTGGTTTTGATCAAGGATTATAAAGTTTGGGACATTAATTCAAGTATACAAAATCTGTTTAAAAATATACAATTAAGAAATTCAATTCAATAGTGGTCCTTCTAATATGCCCCGAGTGGTGATATTGCCCGCACAAGGAATTAGAAATTAAACATTAAGAAAAAAGTAGGAGAGCAAATTTACCCCTAATTTACATATGACTTGGGTTGATATAAAATAAAATATGCTACCACGGTAAAATCATGGTCTGATTTTTTTTTTTCTGGAAAATCCGTCTTTAAGTATCCGAAATTTGATCATAAACATTAAAAATGTGCAAAAACACTCCAATACGTAATTTAATTCTCTTATTTTCTTACCAACGATTCTAAACCTAATAATGTTACGTATTTAATAATTTGTATTTATTTATTAGTTATTTTCACTTAATATAAAACCGTCCAATGTATAAGAATATATTGCATAATGTTTGGTTATTACATGTGTATCACTTATATAGTTAATACTTTTGTCACCTAGTATAGCAATTTTACCAATACTTTTTAGCGAATCAATATATTTATTATTTTTTGCATCTTTTCTGTTTTATCTTATTTATAACTTTTATGTGTATGTTAATTTCAGTACTTGTTTGTTTTAGGTAAGTGATGACTTTGTGGACTGATTAATCATCGATATACTTACGAAATGGAGGTATTGAAAACTCTTTTGCTTTGTTTGTATTTTTTTTTACTGGATTTATTATATTTTATGAGTAGCATTTTTCTTGTTTACCATTGTAGTATTTCTGTTTTGTATAAAAACTAAAATATTCCATTTGGCTGGTAGCTTCTTATGCTTTGGGTTAGTATTGGAGTTTTCAAAGTAATATTTAAAATATAAGCAAGAGATATTTAAAAATTTAAGCAACGCACCGCCTGACGTTTGGAATTCGGACCCCTCTCTAGAGTATGTTGGGGTAGGTAATGTAATAACACTTCACAAGTATGGCATCAAACAAAAAAAAAAAGTTATGATCTTTTGGAATGTCCCACTCTTTATACTAAATGATTTCTTATTTTTTATTTATAATTACCAGTTTTATTTTTTTTTTTCCAAATATTAAACCAGCAGAATCGCTTATTCACAATTTCGAATTGTCAATTTTTAATATTTTTACTTGTATATACCTGTATGTAGAACATTCACATATAAAGGTGTGTGTTTCCTGTATGTAGAACATACACATATATAGGTGTGTGTTTAATTACATATTTATTTATACTGGTATTACTTATTTAAAGTGGTATATAGCTGAGATTTGCTGCGATGTTACAGCTACATTTTCGATAAAACTGAACTAATTAACTAAAGAATAAAACGGTTTTCACACAACCGGCTAAAATATACTGTTCTTTTGTTTTTTAGACCATTGTATCGGTATCAGTTACTTAGTGTATTTAATAACAGTTTTATCAATTTGTTTTTTTATTTAAACTTCCATTTATATATATATTTTTAATTACCTTAAGACTCAGAAATTCTTAGTTCACACATATTTTATTTATGTTTGAATTACTTAAAAAAAAAATTGTAAAAATTGTTTGCCTACCTTTTAAGGTTAAAGTTCTGAAGAATAAGGCATGTGCGGAAGAAGTTGTGAGTTGAGACAGTCGTGTCGACAGTTGGTAGTTTCCAGTTCCGATAGCATTCAAGTCAAACTATCAATAGAATCCCTTTCATTAAATTTCAACTGTTTGGTGAGGCGTTAAATTTGCATTATTAAAAATCATAAAAAAATACTTTGCTAATTAAATAGAATTATGTTATAGAATTACCGGAAAGTTGTTCAATGAAAATAGTACTGTATAATGTATAAACACCTTGGAATATTTCTGAATAAATTAAAAAATTTTATTTAAAATTAATTATTGACATTAAAAGGATCGACATGACAGAGGATAACGAAACTTCATTTTAAACGTAAGAGTATTAATAATTATTTATTATGATCTGTTTAGAGGTTATTAAACAAAAGAAAATTAAATCTTTAAGTTTTAATTCAATTAATGTCTAAAATAAAAGTGATTGTTTCATTATTTCAATTGACTATTTTATCCCTGCAAGAACTCTCTGTTTATTTGTTTACGGATTAACCCTGAATTGTACCCACTGAGACCTCATAGCTAGGCAGTGTATGAACTTATATTTTAGGCGGGCTACGAATTTTCAGTGGGAACCCACGTGTCTGAATAATTTGAGATATAAAAATAGAAAATCTGTTGAGCCGTTCTTACACATTCAGGTGATGTCCACACCGAAATCTTTAAAACCTAGTTTGATCCTCCTAATTACATCTGTTAGAGTTTTGAAACCTTTTACTTTCTTGATTAGTTTTTATTAAAGTTCCAGTAAGAATTTAAGGATCGAAATTGAGTTCATGAAATCCATAGCTCCTGTTAGATGGAAAAAGAATCGATACTACAGTATTATATGTCTGTAGGATTATTTAACTTGAATAAATATATTAAGTTGCTGTGCCTACTCTGCCAAACTATGGGGAGTTCCTTGAAGCGCAAGTGTGTGGATATGTTTTTTCGACTGGCTGTCGCTGGCTTGATCCTGATGGGACATTTCTGGACTCCTTATTTAAAATGATTCGATAATTTTTCCAACATTAGGAATGAAACCTCTCTAGTTAAAATTGTATGTTTTAAAATTCTATCAGCTGGACTTGAATATATTCTTTAAAATCTTGTCAATTAACTTAATCACTATATTTCTTTATTTAGCATAGCAAAAAATATACATTTATATCAACATTATAAATCTAGATAACTAAATTAACCAGTATCTGATAAAAAATACTAGAACGAAAGTGGAATTTAAAGGTTGTCTCCTATCATTTCTATGAATTTTTATTATCTTCTTTGCTGATATTCCATTTAGTATCTCTTCATTTGTATTCCTTCTATAGTAAAATAGTAAATGAAAGTTTTCGACATCTGCTGATCTTGTTCTCCGAATAACCACTGACGTATTTGTATTTGGTACAAAGTTTGACCTTGTGTATCTAGGATTTATCTAGCATTTATACTTGCTCTTTTGGAGATGTAAAACATACAAAAAAAGTTCAAGTACCCATTTTAAATCAGAATTTTTTTTTTTATAAGTACAACAGAGGTTGCCATTAATTTAAAAATGACCTAATAGAATTATTTGGATATCGTAACTTCAGCTGTGGTGGCCTTAATTAAGTACATGATACGATTTTTATGTTATTTAAAATAAAAAAGTAAAGGATAATTCTTGAAATATTCCACTTACCTATGTATGGAATATACGGTAAGGGAAATTATTCCCATCGTGAAAAATTTCGAATTCAAGTTTTTGATGGAAATACTTGTTTTGAGACACTCTAAATTTGTGAACCTGGCCTCTGTATCTGTTTGTGAACAGCCTATCTCAAAAACGAAAATTGTAAGTTACTGAAATAACATATTTATGGCAGGTATATAGTCTGGGGTTTGTTGATAGAAACGCTGAAATACGAACTTTCATAATAACAGAAAAATAAAAACAATTCTTTTCCATCGTTCTTTTTTTTATTATTATATATTTATAATTTATTTATAACCGAAAAAAGTAATTAAACATTATTCATAAATAATGGACAAATAAACAATTAATACAATTCGTTAAAAAATAAAATATGTACAATACAAAAATTGTATATGTACAATTTAGGTTATGTATTGTTCATATTTTGTCTAATATTTGTTTAGTTGGTTTTTGGGTTGATCTTTTTAGTGATATTTTGTCGTAGTCTCTTATTTTTTTGTATGAAGGAGTTTCCAAAAATGTTGGAAATGAAAAGAGAAATGGTTTTGTGTCAGCAAGTATGTGTACTCTTTTACTGTCGGGAGTTCTAAGCGAGACAACGTATTTGAAATTCTGGCGCATCGAGGATACTTAGTTACTATCCTGTAGTTAGGGTCACAGGAGCAACTAACTTTATTCTTAGGCCTTTTCTACAGGATTAATATTTGTTTGCGATAATTTAGAATTCTTACTCAATGGGGCTATCCATGACCTTAATAATAATATTGGTCTTTAGGAGGAGTTTCACTGTAGTACACAACATTAAAAATATTCTTTAATTTTGATTATTGGAGGGGGGGAGCTAGAATGGCGGTGCAGTAGTGCCTACAATATTCATGGCTTTTTTTATCTTATTTTTTCTCCTTTGGGCGGCTTACACTACCTGCTTGCTTGTAGACTCAGGTAAGAACTGCAACCTCCTTGGGCTTGTGGTACCAAACCTAGGCTTGAGGTTGCCTCCTCTTTAGTAGCAAGAATGAAAAAGCTATTTTATGTTGCTGCACCTAATATTTAATAAGTTTTTTGCTCTAATAATTTAATACATCCCAGCCTTGTCTCTACATATTTATGTCTTGCAGCGTAAATTACATGTATTAATGTAATTTAAACACTTATACAATTGAAATGTATAAAATATAAGTAGCCTACGTCCATCTCAAACAATTATCATGATAGTTTGTGATGCTGTTAGTCTACTAATCCGCCTTCAGATCATTTTTGTGCTTACCTCTATTCAATAAGCCTTGGAAAGTGGGCTGAAACCTTGGTTCACATTAAATAGTTTAATTTTAGTTTTTTCTAGGGGTGCGCCCACTCTAAAGTGGGTACCATTAATTGGGGAAAAACTTGGCGGATGTCTTAAAAAAATCAGCGTGTGTAATCATGAAAGAGTACTTCTTTACAAATTACTGAAATCCTAATCCTTCCTCAGTTGTAGCGGTCCACATTATTATATATTAACAATAAAATATCTTTCTTTTTTTTTCGGAAATTCGGAAATTATCCAAAATAATTGCAAGTAATGCAATTCACACTTCACGTGTGGTTCTTAATTTAATGTAGATTCAAATTATGTTATTTTATTTATTTATTTTTCATACAGATAGTCTGATTATGTTCATCTTGTCTATTCTTTTGTTTGTATATATTTTAAGAGTTTTTTTTTT
>NW_027113876.1:642259-656854 GCF_000696795.3 Halyomorpha halys | reverse complement strand
GTGGCAGATTGTAATATCTATCAATAAATAAATCTATCTATTAAACTTTTAAAAAAAAAATGTAGATTCAAAAGTATTTCTTCTTTTAATCTGATCTAGAAAAACTGATTGGTGTGATAGTTCAGGTTAATAGGTTGTTTAGAAATGTACATTAAAAAAATGGACCACTGGAGGGGAGAGAATCAATAAAAAAACAATTTAATGGATTGTTATTATTTACATTAATTAATGTTCACTGGAAATAGAAAGTTTTTAGACCAAGGCATTTTTTAAAGAAAATTTAAAGTAAATAAAACATTACTATAATAAAACTATATATTTAATGAGCCAACGTTTCGCCCCACGTTGCAGGGCTTCTTCAGGGCTATTTTGAAGGCAGTCAAAACAAAAATGATTACTATAATAATTTTTAATATGAAATTTTAATGTAACAACAGAAAAATGATATAAAATAATAAAATTTCAGAGAAGCATATTTAAAAAATAAATAAAATTAACCTTTAACTATAAATTTAACTGAAATTTTCAGACAGAATAAGTGAGTCTAACGGGCCTAAAGGTTTTTATTTTACTGAATTAAATTAAAATTTACCCAATCCTTGACCTTGTAATATGTTCTATTTTAACTCACTTTTACAAGTTTCCAATCCAAAAAGGCTATATAAAACAATAATTAATTTCTGAAATCGACCCAAAAAATTGTTTTCACTTTTTTTTTTTTTAATTTTAATAATTAGACCTGAATGTAATTACTAGAATAATTAAAATGAATAAATGAGTTGAGCAAAAACTTGAATCTTGTCTTGAATGAAAATTCTTCTTTGAGACTGATTTGTTTAGCAGTAAGAAAAATACATCCATTTGGTCACACTTCAACGTTTTCCGTTGCACCGTCCAAGCCATTCCGGACATTTTCAAAGATCTATCAGTAAAAAAAAAAAAAATTAAATACATTCCATTCATTATAAATTAATTTTGTTTTTTAAAGTGGATACAAACAGGAAATGCTGAAGAAAAAACAAAAACAAACAAGATAGATTATAATGGGAATGTACTAATATAATTTCTGTATAATTGGGTGAAATGGTTGTCTAAGACATTTGTCTGGTAGTGTACATTTTAATTTATTTATAGAATTATGAATTGAAACAATTGCAGAAACTACAAACGATTATAATTATTAATTAAAATTAAGGTTTGAATTAATCTTGAATTATTATGATGCCTGGAATTTACATCTCAAAATGGATTTATTGCTGTGTTTATAATTATTGATACTGTAAATTTTATCACAGACGTTCTATGCCTATCACTCAAAAAACAAGAATGATTTTTAAAAATGATATTTATAACCTTCGAGGTTAATCGATATTTATAATTTGTTTTACAATATAGGTAATAGCTAGATTTAGGGTGGTACTTTAAATTAAAAGTCTTTCACTGCCGCCGTTTCTTTCACAATCAAAAGAGAGAGGGCTCAAAACCTCACCTTCCCATCCTTTTTTTTTTTATTTCTTGGATAAAAAAGGTTTGGAAACATTTAATCTCATAATCCTCCTGAAGGACTTTAATAGGAGCACGGGACAAATTAATCTTAATTTGAGAAAATAAAATATGGCTGGGAATCCTGGTCCCTGAGTCCGTTTTTCTTACGAAAACTCGTATTTGCATTATTTAGAAGGAAGATGAAAATTTGGATAAGCGAAATATGTTCTATAATTTATACAAGCTATTTGGGAAAGGGAACTATCTCGGAATGGGATGCCTCATATTACTCTATTCCCGTTTCTCACGTGTCTTACCTCGATATGTGTGTTAATGCTCGGATTGAGATTAGAAAGTCATGGGCACATTTTTATTAGTTAACACGAACAGTTTATTATATCGTTTAAAATTTGAACTATCGAGTTGGTAGCGAATTTATTTGTTTCACCGAGAAGAAAATCCTTTTAATAAAATCATTTACTTACTTGGAGTAATAATCATTTATTTACCTTAGCTGTATTCTTGTTGCTGAAAAGGTACTCTCTTTCAAATTGTTGTAAAATCATTTAATTATTTTCCTATAATAGTCATTACGTTTTAATATTAATAATTAAGAAAATATATAACAACCCATGAAGTGTCCAGAAAGCATACTCATAGAGGTCACTGATTCTCGAACTTAATATTTTTGTCTATATGATGTATTAAGTTTGAAATATAAAATATGAGTTTAATCCATGCTAAAAAAAGAAATTTTAGCTCACTAAATCGGAATCGGGCAGCATTATGTGGACATAATAATTAAAATAGATTTTTAAAACAATAGTAATTAGTAAGGTAACATCTTAAAATCAATACACAACATAGAGAATGAGAATTAAACAAATCCCCAAAGTAACAACAATGCAGGGCTCAGTGCACTGAAATTTGGTTATGTAGATAGAGTGAAAGGGAAAAATGCAGTTTAAAAGGTAATTTATAAATAGCATTTAACTGTCAATAATCACTTGAAATAAAAATGATTTTCAATTCTAAAAACTGTTTTAGGCAAAACATTGTTTGATAAAAGTATAAAAATAAGGTTTTTAGAAGAAATGATTTTCAATTTAAAATTACACATATCCACAAATTAATAAAAAGTAAGAGAAAAAAATAAAAACAATAACTAAGAAATTTTGGGTTTGTCTCAAAAACATTTTTGATATGTAAATGGTTATAAATTAGTGAAGTGTATATATATTTAAATATTGATTTTTTTGTACGTAAATATGTAATATAATCTTTGTTGATTGCAACTGTTTGTTAATTGTAAAACTGTTGGTTGTAAATATTTTTATTTGTAGAATTTTATATTGTGCAGAGGAGCCTGAAACGTCGTTCAGATGTTGAAATTCCTGAAAATAAAAACCTTTGGAACGTAGGTTGTTGGATTAATACTAATTATTTATATTTAAAGAAGTAATGTACTATTAACTTCTTTGTATGGTATATACACAATATCCTCTTATAGCTAGCTGCAGAACCTCATCAGTACCCCCTCGTAGTTTGCTGCAGAACATCATCAGTACCCTCGTAGTTTGCTGCAGAACCTCATCAATATCTTCTCGTAGTTTGTTATAGAACCTCATTAATATCCTCTCATAGTTTGCTGCAGAACCTCATCAGTACCCTCTCGTAGTTTGCTGCAGAACTCATCAATATCTTCTCGTAGTTTGTTATAGAACCTCATCAATATCCTCTCATAGTTGCCCTAAAACCTTGTTCCATTCTCAGGACCTATTTCCACTGTTAAATATTTCGGATCAATGCCGCGCTATACGATGCTGAATGACACCTTTATCTTCAGTTTAAATAATAAATGCTTCAACGGGTGTAACTTCTTTTTTTTCCCTAGTAGTGTCTTACTTAACATAATTCATAAGAAACACCATTTTTTGTTCGACTGCAACTTAATGAACTAAGTTTATTACATTATCAAAACCTCCATACGAGAGTTTTCAAGTTATTGTTAAACATTGAATAGATTACTACATATTTATTTTACATATTTAGATTAGTTAATTAAACATTTTTTTTTTATGCGCCTCATTATTTCTAAAAATTTATTGCATGAATTTTTATGACAACAGTTGCATAATGAAAAACTAATGTCATTTATCTAGTTTGTATATTTGTTCAAAAGATTAAAGCCAGTCAGATATCATCAGTAGGTATAGTTTTTCCTTTATATTATTTCTGTGGTAGAGAAAATGCCAAGAATATCTTCGCCTGTGAGGATGCTAATATGGGACAGTATTCGCCTGTAGGAATATCGATGATGCCCTATCAGGTTGTGTCTTATTTATATTTGGCTTTGTCAACCGTTTCGATATCTTGGCTCGTTAAGGGATTGTAGCGCGGATATTCGGGTCTCTGCCTCTTTATATTTTCTTCTATGGCATTGTTTTATCACTATAAGCAGTTATTTAAAAGAATAGCAAAATTATATAAGAAATATCTTGATTGTTCCTCGAAGACTAGGAAATTGATCTATTTTTGGCAAATAGTTAAATTGATTGTTCTCCAGATTAGTTTGATAACACTTTTTACCTGATGAAATATAGATTGGAGCTAATGCACAAGATATTTTAATTGAACTAAAGTTGATTATCAAATTTATTAAAATATAATAAGGTGACAGCCTTAGTCATTTTTTTATTTATTTTTTGTAATACTATCTAATGAAAAATCTGTAAATATGTTTATTAACAACAGCCTTTATGAACTTTACACTAACCACGTTTTTGAGATTTGTGATGGATTAGATGAAACATAAATGACTAAAATAGGTCTAACTAAGGAAGACAATAATGCAAAATGTACTGGAGGTACCCTTAGGTATTGAGGGCTAGGCTAGTGATTACTTGTGCGAGTAGTAATGGTGGTAGTGTTGAGGCGGTATCATTGCGTTTAGTAGAAAATTTATTTCTGGCCTTTCTCTGTAACTATTTTATGGCCTTTAGATGCTCTCCGGCATGCTTTAGGATTGCATATGTTTCTTTTAACCGCGGTTGAATTTCCCCTAGACCGTACACAAATCTCTTCGAATATGGTTGCCATATTTTCCTCATGCCGTTCGTGAAGTTCTCCGTCTAAGAGTATTATCTTGCTTACAGAGGAGTCATTGTGTCGGATACTTTATGCAGCTTGTTTAAAGCAATGGAAAGGTAGCCTTTTTGGCGATGGTTTATTTCTTTAAAGATCATAGCTTCTGACCACTTTAGTTTTTCTACGAATGTGAGTCTTTTCACTTACCAGATTTTAGGCTGAATTGATTTTTTTTTCTCTTTTTAGATCTATATAAATTAATACATCTATACACGGGGCCATGTTTCATAATAAATTACAAACTAGTACTATTATACTAAATAGTACTTATTATACTAAATAGTACTTATTATACTAATATACTTAAACTAAAACCCTACCTGGTCATTTCTGACATTCGACAGGTTAGGGGGAGCTATCCTACAGGTAACCAATTCTAAAACCAGATTGGAAAAGTCGAGTTTTCATTCCGTAGGACCGCCACGAAATAAAATTCAACCCTCCCTGCCCGGAATTGAACTGGCACCCATGCAGTTATAGGTTTGCTAAGGTGGTGCCCAAATTCCTCTGCTACTGTGAACTCAGTAATAATTTAGTTGTAAACAGTTTACAATATTTTGATGTTGATAATACAGATGTTATTTTTATTTAACGTTATGTTGATTTGTAAATGTCACACCGCATGGAAAATAAAACAAGAATAAATAAGTCAAGTAAAAACAAACAAACCGGATGTATGTGTTGATATCATTTAGAAAGAAGAATCCTCAAAACCGAAGAAAAAATATAAGACACAATACTCAACAATTAAAATGTTAAAAAACAGCTACAATCGCCTCTAGTCATGTAGTTTTTACTTATTCACTGACTTTTGCAATAATGAAATATACATTTTTGTTGGGGCGAACGTTGTTATAATAGATAAATATAAATCTCAGAACCCGTTTTAACTAACACCGGTAATTTGGGTACTTCAGAATATTGTTAAAATAAAAAAAAATAAATAAGTATGTTTAAGAGGGGAAAAATGAAGTTGCAAAAGACTACTAATTGAAAGAAAGAGTAATGGAAAATTAATTTTTAGTAAATAAAAGGATAATCTGAATTTGAAATGAGAGAATTAAAAAAAAAAGAAAAAAAGGTAAAATCTGTATGTAAAATAAAGTGATCTTAAAACTTTACATATATTAAAACAAAATGTATAAATTGAATCCATAAAATAAAATCCAATAATAAAAGAAGGACGTAAGTGATTCCTATCGATAAAAATAAAAATCTTTGTTATTAATACCAGCTGTATCAAACTATACACTGATCAACTGATGTTACATTTCTTCTCATCAGATGATTTTAGTAAAAAACTTGTTGCCTCAATAGTTAGTAAGTGTAATGGAATATTTACACTTCCATCGACGAGACATTCTGTAATAATAACACAATAACTGGTAATTGGTAGACATTGGGAGTGATCTCTAGGTGTAACACTTCTCTAGGAACCAACTTATATCCTCAAGATTCCTGGATAAATTCCAACCGACTTGTCAACAAGTGGGGTTTTAAGACTCCTGCCAATCCATAGCAACGCCCAAACAACAACTGCCAAACTACTTGCTTATGCTTTATGCTGAACGGAGATGAATAAATGGAACAATTTATATTAGTGATTGTACTTGGTAGTTCGTAGACTCAGCACGGGATCGCATGATCTGGTATCAGTGAGTAGGTATGAAGTTGTTTGAAGGTTTGATGTAGTGATGGGGGAGGGGGGATTGGTTCTTTTAACTGATTCAATTCAGAACAATTCGCTCCTTGTGGTGAATCAATTCTTTGATTGCTGGTTATTACCTTTCTCCTTTTTTTTTTTTTTTTATAATTTCAACTGAAACTTGTATTGAGAAGGTAACAAAAATTCCCAAATTGCATGTTTGGGTTGCATTTTTCAGTAAAATATATGATAAGATTAAAAATAAACTATTAATAAAAAAATTAAAGTTAAAAAATAAATTTAAAAATAAAACACTACAGGCATTCGACAACCTGTTTTAATCCTCTGAGATTCTTCGTCAGTTGTCCGGAACTAAAATAAAAACTTCTAAATGATTTAAGTTAACATTTATTATTTATAAAAATAAAAAACCTCTTATCGTGCTTTATGTGTGTTTACAGAATAATTCTTTCCCTAAAGGCCACAGGCAACGGATTTCATAGTTACTGTACAGTTATTGTTATTGTGTATAAATTAAAGAGTAAGTGAATATTTGTTCTTCATTCCTCCTTTCCTGTGAATCACTTGAGAATGCGACTGACTCATTTAGGAGAATTTATCGACTCATCATTGATTCTATTTGCGATTGATGTGATTTAAAATTAGACAACTGTTGCGTTAAATGTGTTCTATTTGTTGTCAAGCTAATATTTAACTGATTAAGTATCGGCTTATCTGTCGATTTCCTCTCTCAAACTTTAGACTTTAACCCCTTTCATATATTTTGACCTGATTGCTTTGATTGCGTAATTTTAAAAAGGAATATTCGATTTTTAATATTACTTATAACACTTAACAAACCAGATTTGCTTGTAAGCATTGATTTCTTGCCATTTCAGTATGAAAATCTTTTTCGTTTAAGTCAAACTAGATGACTATCGAGTTACTGTCAGGACGATTACTTGGCCACGATTGTTAGAATCGGAATATTCAACAGTAATATTTAATGTAAATCTTCATTATACAATCCAATCTCCACCTATTTGGATTTCCATGATATTTACCTTATCGAAAAAGATATGTATGTGTTATAAGGGTTAATACATAGTACCGGATGGTATAGAATATCTTAACTGAATTGCAATCCCTTGCTTGCAAAATTATTATAATTATTTTGATAAAATATTATAATATTCCTGACGTGAATCTAATTCAAATTTTATAAACTGTTCCCGACGTTTGTAATCTGAGTCATCTCATCCCGGTCAGGTTTCTACATCCGCCCTTGACAGTATTCGATATGGATTAAGCTCACCAGTGGGCACCATGTTGACAAATTATAATGTTCAAAATTTCTTTATTTTAATTATTTATATACTACATCTGAAACCCGTTTATCCGTCATAGGCGGATGTATATCCAAGAGATCACCTGTTCAGCGGGAGAATCGATTAATCTGAAGAATATAAAAAAAAAAAAAAATCTAGAATATCCATATAGATCGTTTACCTAATATACAATCTAAATTTATTAATTTATATTCTAGATTTTTCTTTTCTACTACTTTCTTACGATTTTTATTTAAAATAACCATAAAAAAAAATATATATATATTTATTCATCATATTAATAAATGATGAAGTAGAATAATTCTTTATATAACCATTTAATTTAACTGTGTAAAATATCTGTTTGTATGGTTATTTCAAAGAATAGTTTTTTAATTTTCTTTCTACCGTGGATAGAATTCCAAAAATTACTCCAAGGTGCCGGTTACGAGTTCTACTTCAATTGAAAAAGCTAGCTTGTCATTATGATGTATTTAGATTTATTTTCTGTCATATATCTGTTTAAATCTTTACTAGAGACTCTCGATTCTTCTAAAAATCAGAATCAGATCTAGAAATGTTTATACTGTTTTGTTTACTTAAATGATATTATTTTAAACCACCTCAATTAAAAGTCGGGGATTTGAATCCCCATGCAAAGGTATTTGGTCAGGAAATCAATTTTGATTTTGGGGAAATAAAAACCAATTCGTGATTGATATTATTTTATATGTTTTATTACGTGTATGTATACAAGATTAAAATGAATTAACCGATAAGAAATAAGTTATACATAAAACGTTTAAAAAAGCGGTTAAATGGAAATCAGCTGAGTAATATTTTCCTTCTCAAACTAAAATTGAGAAATTTCATAATTTATTATACATAATTATCAAGCTATTTATTGCGAGCGATCAATTAAGTAAATGTATTCGTGGATTCAGTGTTTAAATTTAGTATATTTATTTATACTTTTAGAAACGTTTTTAATGTTATTTTTTCACTAAGAGTTATTATTTATACATTTATTAATTTTTTTATTGGCAATATAATATTTAAAAAAAAAAAAGTTATTTTTCTCTTAACAAAATATTTCTCGTTAATTACTTGTGGAATTATTTGATCTCGGGTCAATGTTAAAATTAGGAGCACAACAACGTATTTATATTAATATATTATATAAAAATAAATATGTTTATTATATTTCACTATTTGTTAAACTATTATCTTATAATTCGATAGTTTGCTGAAATTTTGAATCACATATCGTCGTCAAACATCGATATCGGTTTTTTGACAGGATTGATTTTTTCTTGTCATAATTTTAGTTTAATGTTGGTTTTGAAATCGAGGTATTCATGTTGGTGAGGTTGGAACGACCTAGACATTTCATCTGCTTCATCATTGTTGCGAAAAGAGGGTGATGTCATAGGTGAATTTGGCCTAAGTCATAATGCATATATTTATTTAAATGCCAGAACTTTAGTATTAGAGGGAATCGAAAATTCTAAAATTGCTTAACATTCCATATCTAAAGGGAAAAGTGAAAACATTCGAGTAGGATGTTTGTTTTTATTATTTTATGAACGTTATGGAAATTATAACCTATAAGTAATTAAAAATCTGTCTTTATTAGCTTCATCAAATGTAATCTTACCCTCGTCATGTAACATGATTTGATTTTTAGAAGTTTTGAGACTATTAGGACATCTTTTATTATTAAAACAAGCAGTCTCAAACAATATGATAAATTATATATATATACATATACATGATCAACCACACATATGCAAGTGTCGGTTCTAGTAATAAATATTTATGATTTAATTCCTTATCATTTAATTTTTTTTTTTATATCATTTGTATTGTATACTACTTTTTGAAAGCATTTCTTTTCTTTGTTTTTAAACGTAACCTATGTGCTCATCTACATAGTGAATTCCTTCATCAAAACCACTTAAAATTCAATATGATTTCATATTAAATTTTGATGTACAAATAATGTGTTTTCTTTACTAATCTTTTACTTTCGTTAAAGTAAAATTGTTTTCTTAGCTCCATTTAATTTCTTAGGGCTTAGTTTTTCAATACTTCAGTTAGAAATATTACTTTCTCTCCATAATTGATTAAGTTTTTATCTCCCTTCTTTTGACATATCGGTATAGAGCTGTCAGCCGGAAATGATCTAATCTGGTATGTTGAAGGCAGTTCCTCGGAAGGTTGTATGAGATTGGATTTTCCAATATTGGTATGACACTCAATGACAGGCTACAATTTCCTGAATCTTAGGCGTTATTTGATGAGTTCTGCTCTGGAATATTATTGTAAAATCTTGAAACTTATCGTAAAAGTGGTTTATTAAATGTATAACGAGAGAGAAGTTCCTGCAAAAAAAGAAAAAAAAAAAAATGTGCTCGATCCACATAATTTCGGAACGTCACCTCTCCTAATAAAAGCGCAGTTTATTCAAATTGTTCCGTGTCCATACAGGCATGCATGTTGTGGGAAACGCAGTAGTCTGGGATAAGATACGCAGATTATGGCGGACAGAACAGATTGGAGTGGACTGATCATTTATCCGATGCACGCTGATGGTAGAGACCATGGTAAAACCAACCACCGAGGGCTGAATGAAACACTCCAGGCATTGCGGCGTTAATACTAATACCATCGGGAGTTGCCTTAGCACGAAGTATGATCGGAGGTAGCGCTGAGCGACCTGCAGGTGGATTCCTTAACCTGGAAAGGGTATACATGGATAACAGTAATCGACCTATTCAGCAAGGTGGCCATGGCCTACCCTGTGGGGGATAAATCTGCGGAGGCGGTGCTAACAGCTCTACGAACCTGGTTTCAATTTTATGGAGTCCCTGATAGAATTTCATTGGACGGTGGAAGAGAGTTCGATAATGCGGCCATCCGGGAAGAAAAGAGAATACTGGAGGTGACATGGCATCTTAACACCCCGGGACACCCCAGAAGCCGAGGAATAGAACGCCTTAATAGTACCCTCAGTGATCATTTACGAGTATATCAAGTAGATTAGGGGTTGGAACCTGATGAAGCAATGACCCGAGCAATCGCTGCCTACAATCCACACAGTCACGGGGAAAGAGGTTCAGCTCTACGAGGGGCTATTCAGGGTCACATTAATTAGGGAACATAACATTGCCACCATTGAAAGCTTGACAAAACCGAGGAAGCGGGGAACGATTCACATTGAACAATTAAAACTCCCCGCAGCGGTTTCATCTCCAGGGGCGGAAGTGCCCTCCGATCATCACTAATGAGATGAATTGTATATGATTTTTTTTTTTATTCTCTGTATATTTTTATGTTTTGAATTGTTGTAATTTAACAATTGTAAGGAAATGTGAGTTTTGTTTTCTTCTCGTATCATGTATCTTATTAATTTTGTTATTCTATTGTTGTTATAATCCATTGTTATTGTAATATATTGTTATTCTATTGTTATTATAATCTATTATCTAGCATTTAGTTATGGCTGCGTAGACAGAGAAGGAAGTAACTTTGAATTTTTTTTTATTATCATATTGGTATTGATATTCTGTTTCATATTTGTATATTGTATCGATGGTTTAAGGGGAATGTCTGTAAACTGATGGGGGGGGGGCAGGAAATAAGGCCTGAACGCTATTGTCAGCTGACAGGTCAAATCAGCTGATCAAATGTATATATAAGGAGGTGCTTCTTCAATAAAGTTCAATATCGTAGTTGCCATCAAGCGTAGTGTGTCAAAACCCTTTCTCCCTTCTTTTAGTATTATTATGATCCAGAACAGACTCAAGTTATATATATAATGGCAAATAACATAAAACAACAGCGAAAATATATTTTAAAGTGACAACAAAAAACCAAAGTAGCGTATCTGCGTAATTTGCTGCCTTGGGTATTGTTGCATTCTATTGTAGTTCTATTCTCTACGCATTGCCAAAAAGATCAAACTGAATAAAGCCCATCTTACACTGGCAATATTATTGAACGTAGTGTATATAGGACCACGTGTCAAAATAATTGTTGCTATATTTTGACGAAATTCGATATTGATTCAATATATTTGATATTCATATCAATATATTAACATCGTAACGTCAATAAATTTAGCTCAAATTATATTCTGGGATAATGTCCGTGCTTAAGGCGAGATTAATTAATGCTCGTTTTCATACTAATTCAAGTTTCTAGAAGATGGATTGAGTATAGCTAGAAATATATTTTTAAATTGCCGAAGACACTAATTTAATTTATTTTTTCCACATAATATTGACGTATGTCAAAGACAATAATTACTGGAATATAAATTGCAAAAAAATTCTCTATAAATTACAAATAATATTTTGTTGTGGAGATGTTATATGGAAGTATGTATAAGTATGGATGTTTTTTGAATTCTAAGACAGGGTTACAAAAATATTAATCACGAGCACAAAGTATGGCAGAATACATGTTAAAAAATTTTAGTTAAAGTTTTAATTTTTTACTTGATTAATTTATTTTCGCCCCTTTTTTTTTATCCAAAGTACATCTTGGGCGGCTTTGACTACCCCGCTCCAATGCCGTCTATTTGTTTGAGGTATTGTTTCCCCAATATGCTTTTTGATTTGTTTATTTAGTCTTCCCTTGTAGTTTTTTTTTTTTTGTCTCCAATGTGTTTTCTAGCCGAGTGGTTCTTTTTTAAATGTCTCAATGCTATTGTTCTAAGATGTTACTGAAATCTTAAAATATTTTAATATTTATTTGTGTATTTGATTATCGTATGTGTAGCATTTTAGTCATGTATATTTTGGACCCGTTAGATTTCTTAAAACCTCAATATTTTTTTTATTTAATCTTGAAATCGCTTTTAGGAAGATGGTGCGAGCGGTCATGACAGTTTTTCTACTCTTTTTGTAGCATTATTCACCATTACCTGCATGTTGTACAATACATTACATACGGTGAACCAATATCCTTGTAATATATACTCAACGAAATAAGAAAAGTTGAACATTGGACAGTCGTTGGAGGTATGGAGGGTGGGTCGGGTTTCGAGTGCCTCCTCTCTGTACCAAACTTACAAAAACTAAAACTATTTCCGCTATTTAAGGTATTCGAGCCTTTCTTTTGGAATTGCTCAGTAATATCCGATTTTTTTTTGGTTTTCATAGACTTATTCAGTCATTTTGATAGTATTTTTTCTATTGTTCATTTTTAGGTCGACAAGACATCCGTGTTTGCAGACTTCGCTATCCACAATGGTTGTATTAGATTCATTAATTTATTTTTAAAATGTTTCATAATACATTTTTCTACGGTTTAGATATTTATTGCTTAAATTAGTTTTTGAGTTTATGGTCTTGTTTTTAGAATAACATTTCCCAAACGTTTGACTACATCTATATTTTTCGTAACACCACCCCTCGTCTAACAAAAAATTCACATACAGAGAAACCTCTTCTAACGGACAGTCCTTCCTATCCTCTTTAAATGTATCGGACTGGAAGTAAAAGAATATATACAATTTAGCAAAACACATCCCTTTAAAGATATGCTTTCATCATGAAAGGATAAATTTAGCCCTTTGAACAGACGTTTAAAAAATGAAAATTGATTTAAACCAGATTAAAGAGCCTTATGTTTTGATATAAATGCATTTGTATGATAACTTAAATATGTAGATATATTGAAGTTATTCGTTTTCAATTAATAAATCCTAAAGCCAAAATAACTTTATCACTTCAAAGGAATAATTCATTTTCTTCAATGCATTGAAGCCCAGTTTCGGACTCTTCAGAGGAAACTGTTCTGAAATTTAAAATAAATTTGTTGGGTTAATTTATCATCGGGCTATTTATTTTTAAAAATTTATCAATTTGTTTCCTGTTCACGCAAAATATAGACTTGAATTTTCTATCACTTCCATCCTTTCTTAGATTTTTTTAAATACTGATAATACGGGTAGTACAATTCGTTTTGGCAGACTTTTATATTTGAACCTATGACAAACACCCTTTACTTGATTTTAAAATTGAATGCTCTCAATCACACGTCGAACACTTCAATTTTTATTTTTATTACCTCCACATGGTTAAAGTTTATTGCTACTAATTGTAAATGAAACTATAATGTGGTACTTAAAAAAGTCGTAATGTTGGGTTTATGTTGCTGTGTTAGTGTGGACTACCTCAGAGCTACTGTTTCACTGGGGAGTTCTGGTCTATGTCTCTACAATGTTTGGTTTCACAGCTTCCACTCGAGTGGAATTTTGGAAACATGCTTAATCATTTGAGATAACTCGCTGTTCACAAAGATTATTTATGTTTGACTACAGTAAACATGAAATTTCATTTTTCGTGTAGATGAAACTCTAAAATGTAAATTGAACAATTCCGCTTTACTAACTTCATTATTCAACATATTTATTATACATTGTTCTAATTAAAAAAAAATTACAACTGATTTTAATATTTATTTAATTTGCATGCCTATACATAAAATTTATAGTATGAGTAATAATTACGATTATGTAAAATTTCTAATCCTGATTTTTAACGGAAACACATTTTTAAGGTCCCCCTAGTCGAAATAACCAAGTCTGCCAAGAATGTTCTATGTGTGTGGTCAGCCGAGCTCAACATCGACCTCTAATGTTCGTAATAGCTTCCTTTCAAGTATTTTAAAGTTTGTATTTAATATAATTAATCATCTCCAATCGTTAATAGTTTTAAAAAAAATATTAATTTAACGAATATGAAATGATTTGATAATTGTCTGAAGGATAAAAAAAAAACTGAAATATTTTCTCAGGTTTAAGCAATTGTTTCTGAAATAATAGTGGTAATATAGATGTATAATACACCATTAGAACGCCAAACATTTTAGAAAAACATCTGACTTGTAAGGTAAAAGATCTAAATTTTTTAAATACATTTTCGTTGTTTCCTAACTACATAGCAATATTCGTTTTTTACTTTCATTTAGCTATATATA
>NW_027113876.1:629661-641979 GCF_000696795.3 Halyomorpha halys | reverse complement strand
AAAACTTACGACTAATTATCAGTTGTTCCGTAAATTCCACCCCACCAGTCAAAGGTTAATTTTATTTATTTACTATGTTCCTCTAAAAATCCTATAAAGTTAGATTATTTTAAATATTTTTATTGCATTAAAGTTTCACCCTTTTATTCTATTTTCTTTTCATTTATTCCAAAGTGTATCGAATTTCGTCAACTAATTGATGCTGTCTTGATCTTTTTTCCGGCAGCGTACATCTTAATTACTTAATTAATTTTTAAAGCCGCTATATTCTTGTGTATGTAGTTGATGACTCATTAAAATGTTTTTATACTTTTAAATTTATGCAGATAATTTATTTTTTTCCAATCTTGATGATATATCATTAAGAAATCAGTTTCAAACAGTTTCGATTTCCTGAAATTATTGAAAAATTTCTACAAGTCAAGGCAGTATTTTATTTTGTTTTTCATTGTTTTATTTTTTTTAATTCATTTTTTTCTTATTTATGAAGATGTATAAATGCTGACGTGGCCGTTTAGAGTTTAGAGGGAATGGAAACCTGATGGGGTCGTATTTAATTACAGGCATGAAGAGTTGTAACTTATTCATTGGCCATTGCAAAGCCTCCCCCCCCCCCCACCAATCCCGCCTCGATTGGTCCTTTTCACCATCACAATGCTCATTCCTATTTGATTTAGTAATAGAAATTAACTGTTAGTTCAAATATTTATCGAGTAGTTTATATGTAGTTGGTTTTATTAATTGATAACAGTTCCCCGAACGCTTTTCAAAGCCTGGTGGATTTGACGAGAAATAAAATTGCACTAAGGCCTTCCCTCGCATAATCATTAGTCGCCAACATCGATTTATTCATGACACCGACCATGGCTTTGTGGCTTGGTGAAAAAAAAAAGGATTTTTTAATTTTTATTTTATTTATTGATATTTACAACTGTATAAAAAATACAACAAGTTATCTGATTATAATGACATAATGATAATGATATGATGCAGCATGTAGAGAAACTACCCAGTAGTATAGACCAAATATTTTCCTTACGCATCATGCTTAAGAAAGGACGCGAATACGGGATTTTCTTTTTTTTAAAGGATTTGACTTCAAAGGAGCATTCATAGGGGAGAGTTGTACAAAGCAATGAGAGAATTCAACATCCCTAAGAAGTTAATTAGAATGGTTAAACTAACCATGAGAGAGGTGCATGGTGCAGATCGGGGGAGCAAGATCTGATGAATTTATCTTAGGAAGAGGACTAAGGCAGGGGGATGCATTGGCCTGCCTCATCTTTGATTTAGCTCTTGAAAAGGCCATTAGAGAATCTGGAATTCAAGTGGGCGGAACAATATTCAGCAGAACAATACAGCTTCTTGCTTAAGCTGATGACATTGACATTGCCGGACGCTCTTTCCAAGCTGTCTCTGATGGATTTATGAAATTGTCTGAAGCAGCAAGAAAAATGGGGCTTGAAGTGAATGCAGAAAAGACCAAATACATGGTCACAGAGGAAATCCCCAGTCCCGGTGAAGAAATCAGGATCAGAGAATATACTTTCGGAAATGTCCCCGAGTTTGTGTGAGCGATCCAAGGCTCATAACCCAAGACAATGTTGTTGATTCCGAAATTAAACGAAGAGTCTTATGTGCCAACCGCTGTTATTGTGGCCTCAGTCCCTATTTTAGGAGCCGTGCCTTGTCTAAGGACACCAAAATCAATCTCTATAAAACAATGATTCGACCAATTCTTCTGTAAGGCTCGGAAACGTGGATTATCTCTAAGGTTGGTGAGAACAACTTAATGGTCTTGGAGAGGAAGATTCTCCGTAAAATATTTGGAACTTTCAAGATTGACCAAATATGGAGATGTCGAACAAACCAAGAGCTCAAAGTTTTATATTAGGAACTAGACGTTGTCCAGTTTGTGAGGGTCAGTAGATTGAGGTGGGCAGGGCATGTTGCTCGGATGGCTGACAGTGATCTGCCAAGGAAAATAGTGACCGAGGTAATACATGGAGCAAGACGCAGAGGAAGACCACGCCTTCGAAGGAGTGATGGTGGGAGTGGTGATGCCAGGACCATGATGGGGGTGAGGAACTGGATGGCGGCCGCAGAGGATCGTAATGATTGGTGGAGGCTGTTGAAGGAGGCCAGGACTCGGCATCGAGTTGTGGACCCGAGTTAATAATAATAACTAGAACAACATAAGAACGTAATTGTAATTTTAGGAACTTATATGATAAAGTAGCTTTAGTTTTGATCCTTGTCTTTTGTTGTGAATCTCAATCGATTACGGTAATAAAAGGGCAAAAAGTAAGGTTTTATTTTTTTTAAAAAATTAATTGTCGTTAACAAAGGAAATAATTAGGATTTACTATAATAAACCTTTTCTTCTGAAAACCCTTTCATTCCCTCGTTTCCAGTTTCCTTTCTGAGACCCAAAGGATTACTAAGAATGGTCAGGGAAGGGTTTAGGGAGGGGTGGGAGTATTTGTTAGGCTAAAGAGTTTATTGTGGAAGGTTTTGACGATTTAATTGTAACCCCAAACTCAATAGGATCCGAATTGGCGTAATTATTATTGTCATTTTTCCTTTTAATTGGGCGTACACAACATTTTTCTTTTAAGTAAAATACTTGTCGATTAAAACTACAAGCAATACAAAATATTGCTAGTTATTATTTATTTTTTACAAACTTATTGTTTTTTTAGCTCTTAGCCAATTTTTGTAGTTGAGTAGAACCCCGCTTAACCTCCTCTCCGATTGATTGAAAAAAAAAAAATTAATAATTAAAATACTATATATAATTATGTTTAAATATATTATCACCATCATCCAGATTTAATCCACAACAATTTCTAATTTTTAATAAATTCTCTGTAAACAATCAGAACTATCGAAAATTGTTATAAAATAATAATACTTGATGAGTTTATTCTGTTCTCCGTAATTGTTAAACTGTTCAATGAAAACACCGAACAACTAAAATTTGATTTTTTATGTTAACTAAGCCAATAATTGCTTTAATTCTGGCTTATTGATATGTTAAATAAAAGATAAACAAATTACAATTTTCTCTAAGCCTTATAAATATGCAATTAGGTTATTGTTTAGAATTGAATTCTACTCACAAATTTTATTGTGAGTCAGTAATCCGATTCTCACCTCCCCTCCTCGTTCTTTAATTTCAATTTAAAATGAATTGAACCTTGGATTCAAGAACTATGGTGGTTTTTATTTTACCCTTGGTATCAATGTACTATCAAATGCTCTTTAATGTTAGCTAGGTATTATCCCCATTGCATTAGTCTAACTAGGCTTGAATGTAGAATTTAAAAAATAGTTTCCTTCGATACCTTTAATTTTTTAAAAAAAATAATTAACCATATTTAATTTTATGTTGTGATGGGAAATTAATAAATATAAATTATAAAGGGAATTTTATGAATGATTAAAAAACAAATTCTAATTAATCATATCTTATATATAAACCAGCCTTTTACTGCTTTAATGATTTATAACAAAAAACGCATGTCCAAATTGATTTTGTAAATAAATGTTTTCGTGTTGCTAAAGGTTACTTTGAAAACTCATTTGATATTTTCAGAAAAAAATTTGTTCCATTTATTTTGATAATTTTGTTTCTTTTTTAATTCTAGGTGGGTTAGGATCCAGTATTGATATTTTAAGAGTAAAAATAACAATAATTTTCAATTTGGAATGAAAAAGAACAAGCAGAGAGTTATTCAAGAGAAACCTTTTTAGGTAAGCTGTTATTCATATTTAATGGCTTACAGTTGATTGATGACGTTCTTAAGTAAGAATCAACAATTAACAAATGCTGTTGAATTTTGTTTTGTTTTCCTTCTTTCCGTCTTTTTTTTTTTTTTACATTATAAAATAATATTATATTCTGATATTATCTATTTTTTAAAGCTATTTTTTTTACTTCCAATGTTTCCTTTATTATTTTATTTCCTTACATTGTTGACGTTTTGTGGTAGTTATTTTTGATGGAGCCTGAAACATCATGACCTCTGTTGTCCTTATTTTTTTACATTTTATTAAAAAGGGTGCTTGAACTGTGAAGATGTTGAAGTAGGGTGAAATTATCGTTTCTACCAGTTAAACTTGTGGTGGATATTTGTACTTAAGACCCCTCCTATATCCCTTTAGTATAATTTTTGTTAATATATCTCCATATATTTTAATTAACACCAACCCAACCATGGCAGATGTTTTAAGTAAAGAAAATATATTAATGGAGTTAAATCCTAAAAATAGAAAAAAAAAATAAAGCTTTAAAACTGTTGTTAACAATAATACTATGTCCTTGACGTAGGAGCCTTGTTCAATTTCAATTGTGTAAATAATTACAGTTTTTTAAACCCGTGACGTTTTATTTATCAAGTAATATCCTGCTAACAACGAACCCATATCGAATTTGTTCTCCTTAAAGCTGAGTTCTTAAACATTAAATGCATTGAAATTAAGTTTTCTGTTATTATTTATTATATTGTGTAAAGTCCCCTAAGATTAAAAAAAGAAAATGTTTCGAACTTTTTGTTTTATTTTTATATTATCTTACATGAATACACGATCAACGCTGGTTTATTTTTATTATTTCATTAAATGTCAAAGCTATTAGTTACTTTGCATTTACTGGAACAAAGGATGCGAAGTCATTCATCCAATAGACAATCAAAAATTAATTTAATTGAAGCAAATTTCAGGTATAATTGTTTTTGAGCTTTATAGTGCAAGTATCATTTTACTATGAGCCATTATTACATATCTATTAATTGATTTTATTTAACATTGAATGAAACACGTTATTGTATAGATTGAACAGGGGAATAAGAGGTTTGCATTGATTTGTGATTGGACGTGTGTGAAAATATTTGACAGATATTTTAGAGAAAATTCCTTAAAAAAGGGAAGTGTTTGGTAATTCGGATTACTAAAGCTGCTTGGTACCATGTAACTGTTCTTTATGGATTGATTAATTACATATTTATAAATTCAAACTCAACTTGGGTATAACTAATTCCTGAATCATTTAAAGAGTAATTCTATGAAAAGGATTTGGTAGGCAGTGCTGTGCTGAGGTGTTTGAGGTGATATCTTTGTTCCTTCTTATCTGGGGATATGTTTCCAGCAGGCTGGCTATGCTCAATGTGTGTTCACTCCCTTGCAAAAGATATAGTCTCTAATGTTAAATAATATATGCGAATTTTCATGTGTTATCTCTAAAAATTCATTCAGATAAATAGTGGTATTAGTGTTTGTTAAAGGGCTTATATTGTATGGATCGGTCCGTGTGCTTAGACGGTCAACTTAGGGCATTAAAAAAGCAAAATTCTAAGCTGCTGAAATAAATTGGATTGAATTGTTTTATATCAGCTTTGTATCGACTGTACCTGCTCCTAGTATTCTTCTGATAACTTTATACTTGTTCCTAGCAAGCTTATATTTTCCCTGATTACAATATTACTTCTGTTTTAAATATATTTATCAAATTGCGTCTGTTTTGATTTTTGATAGTTCTAATGGTTATATTCTATTAATATAATAGAATTATTAATGAAAACTAAATCACGCAGTATGAACAAACAATAATTTCTATAAATATCTAAATTTGTCCCATTTAGAAATTGGTTTGTAGAAATTCATAGAAGTGAATAAGTCGACATGAGTAGTTCTTTACAGATTTAACAAACGTTTACAATTCTTATGATGTCAATAATGCATTTCTCTAGAAAAAGGGAACACTATCTTCTCATTAGTAATTGTGTAAATCAGTCCTGCAACTGTCGATTGAGGGTCTATGGAAGGAGGCATAGGTGGTCAGTATCGTGTCCCAACAACCTGGTTTATCTACTAACCATCTTTAGATACTCTAATTTTTGGGATATCTTGGTCCAGAGTATCACAACTCCGTTGAACATAATTGAAAAATCCTCTGATTTTCACTTTGGTGAAATAATGTTCAAAGTAAGGATTTTAACAGGAATCGGTTAGCATATAAATATCGCTTAAATAACCAAAACAAAAAGTTTTGAAAATAAAAAGCACAAAAAAACTTGCAAGTTAAAGTAAAGAATTTTTTTTACTTTTAATAACTTTATTGAAATTTACAACTGTATATTACATAATACATTTAGTAAATATGGTCTTAGTTAAAATGGAGTGTTACAGGAGTGTCGAGCAACTACCCATTGGTAGCACTCTAATGACATTTTACATTAGCTTGTGGGCATCTTCTTTTCAGGCGCCTCGGAGGATTGTCAGGAATGGAAGAGGATGCAAGGTTAGAAACTAGGGGGTTTGAGTGGTTAGGGAGTTTATAATAGAAGGAGTGATATCTATTTCGGTAAAGTAAAGAAATTAAAAGTTAACATAAAAAATAAAACTATAAATAACAAAATATTGGTATTATGAAAGTTCCACATTTTTATTTTGTTTGTTTTGAAGTGCTGATAGTGGCTCTCAGGTCCGTTGGCCTCTATCCATGTCCAGAAATCCCTCTGACAGATAGTCAGGCTGCAAACTCAACTAGTTGCAATAACCTAATCTTGTATCAACTTATATCAGTGTAACACTATAGAGAGGGGAATCAAAAGAATGGGGTAAAACATACATGTTTTTGTTACCAACAGAACATTATCTTTTTTTACATATATTATTATTGTTTGTCCGCAACAATATACATTTTTAATTTTAACATAATATTTAAATTAATCCATTCAATCGAAATTAAAATACTTTAAAACTCTGCTAATTCAAACAAATTTTGAATATGACATTTGAAATTTTTGGATCCTGAATTTATTTTTTATAACTATTTATAACAAATGTTATTATTCAAAGTAATGTGCATTAAATCTATTTTTTAACATTTGATTTTCACTTTGTTCCAGGTATGTAAAGATAATTATTTCGTATTCATTGATGTTGCCTGTAAGTAATCTATTTATATTTATTTAGATTAAAAATATGATTTTAATAACATTGTATTATATTATTTTTCAAAGAATATTTCAAATACTGTATTCATGTGAATAAACTGTAAAAAATAAAAAGCAGGTACATTTTTCATTTTATATGTAATGATAAATACTCCTCTTCCATCCAAAGTACTTTTTTTTATGACCCCTGTTGATTTCTGACATATGGGTTATCTACAGGGTAACCACCCTACTCTAACAATGTTGGAAGGTCAAGTTTTCTTTTCGTGGGACCGCCACACAAATAAAAGTCGACCCCGAAAAAGAGGCAAACAATTACCTGTTCTGATAGACCTCAAGGTAATTATTATGGACTTACGGCCTGTTAACGGAAGAAGATTTTGTTTCTGAAAAAGTAGGAAATTTGTAGTTTGAGTAGGATACTGAAAAGACAAACTCCGGAATAAATCACGATTTATAAAAAACATAACTTAGCTTTACTTTGCCTCTTGAAAGGGAGATTTAACAAAGTCAAATTCTACTTTCTTTTTTATTTAAATACAAATTTTGTCTTGTTGACTATGCTTCAATTTAGAATTAAATTAAATGCAACTTAGTTCTTTCAGTTATTGCTTTCAATTCAACAAAAGTTATTTCTTGTTAAAAAAAAACAAATCACTAAACTTTAATTTTCTCTTTTTCTGTAGACAAACAGACCATTGTCCGTTTAGATGTTTTTATAGGTTTTGAGATCTAATTTAACCTTCTTATATATTGCTGAACACTTACGGGACACCCCATATGGAAAATCTGGAACACCGAAACCACCTCAGATTGCCAAAAAATCAGTGAATATAAATTAATATCGAAGATGCCATGTAAAAATGTGTTATATCGAATGCGATTATAAACTTGTTAATTAATTATAAATGCTCAGTTAATTGAAGAGCTAATTGGAACAACATATCCTTTAGAATCAAAACCCGCTATGTCAGCTTTTTATGAAAAATAATTTTATAAGTTTAAATGATCCTTTACAAACCTGTTAAAACCAATAGATCAAAACCTTCAGATCCTAACAAAAATTAAATATAAGCGGAGGTTTTAAATCAGAACCCTTTAGATCCATAGTTCTCCTTCGACCGCTAGGTCTACTGAAAGACCACTTCAGAAACCCAATAGAAGACTTAAGTTATAAATTCCCATCATACTTTTTTTTTTTTGCAGTTGTGAACTTTAAAAAAATTAAAACAGATTTTTATCTAAAGCACTCATGTACTTTACAAACATTTGAACAGTAAAAAAATTGAATTTAATGATTTTTATTTCTGAAAAACTAAGTTTTGTAACTTTTTAAAAGAATAATTATAAATACGGTAGAATCCAGAACTTGAAAAGAGTATTCAAAACATCCCATTTTCTTCGAGTATAACATGTTCTTTCTTTTAGATGTTCAATTGTAAAGTGACAGACATTCTATGCGTTAAACTCCCATAATTTTTCAATGATTACATCGGGCTGTCGATTCTTAGCGTTTGGGACGCTCTCTCAGCTGCGAAATAACTTAATAGCCAGGTGGGCGGACTGGTTTTTTTTTTCCTTCACTTCAGACCGTCGAACCAGTTTACGATAAACAACGATTCGTTTTGAAATTGATTATAATTCTATATCTCCGCAAAGGATTTGATTAAATTGCATGTTGCATTGCGTGCTTCCGTCGTTACGGGCAGCCGTATCGAAAGCTTTCTTGTTGTCGGTCTACTTCGTCGATTGTATTCTGCTTTTACTTATCAGTCACGGTTGCATGGAAATGTTGAACCTCCTCGTATCATCGGTTGTAGGGACGGAGATATCGGACCATAACTCTAGAGCCTAGTGAGTCGAGTTATGGGCCATTATACGAAGAGGAAATCACCTTGGGAGATAAGATGGTTACTCTGATCGTAATTGTTCTTGGTATCTTGGAGGATCACAGAGGTCAAAGGCACTTGAGGTCTGGTGACGGGATTTATCTATTTATGGTAGGTCTCTCCTTATCATTTATAGTGCAAGAACCCGATGTCCTTAAAGCGTAAATCTGGCAGTAATTTTAAAAATTAGTTTCTAGCGCTCTTAACATATAAACGCATTTCTGGCGGTTCTTAAGCCCTTACTCATTAGGTAATTGATTTATTAAGGTAAAAATTAGATATTTTACCACTTACAACTGCAAAATGGCGCATCCTAGCAAAAAAAAAAAATACAGTGTAACATATTGATGAACATTTTATTTTACGTCTTAACTTAATAATTCCATCAAGCATTAAGTCCTAAACTGTCTTATTTTTTTTTTGGTGCTGAGGTGAAAAGCCAGAAATAAAAATAACAAAGTATATAAAAATAATATATATATATATACCATCGTAATTTGTTCCTTTATCATACTAATTAGCTGTTTATTAACCTGAATGACGTCACGAGACTGGCCAGCTGAGCTCCCCACCATTTTGTCTGTTCTTGTTTTGATGGGTTAGTTGCTCATAGTTCGTGTTTGGTTTGTGTTATTTGTCTTTTTTTGGACATTTTTAAACTATAATAAGTTAACGGATAAAAATAATAATAAAGTAATGAAAAAAAAACTGGAGGAAGAAACGAGCAACTTCTGACGTGGAGGAAAGATGGTGTGACAAATATCCGCTAGGAGCTCCTCTGAATTTAACATATAATATTGACTTTAAATTAGGCTGCTCGCAATCATATGCTTTTACATTTAGCATGTTGAAACTTCTTACATTTAATACATCATGAATAGCCATATCATATCTTTTTGGAAAAATTAGAAAACAGTTTTGTTTTTTTTTACGACGGTTTAGGCCTATCTGTTTGACGGAATTATCAAGTTGTACTCATTTGATGCAAAATGAATTTTTTTTATTTTGTTGTTTTTTTTTTTTTGGCTAGGATGGAATTAAAGGTGAATGGAGGAAAAGGCCTGATTTGTTGCTTATTGTGCAGTCTATACCAACCAAGCTTTCTGAAATAATCTTCAAATGAATAGGCGTTATTACGAGAGCTAAAAATACTCGAGTAGATATAGGTTAAAAAAAATTTTTCATGGAAGGACACCGAGCCAGTCTGTCGAGAAAGACCGGCATTTACGCCCTCGCCGAGTTGGACTTTCCCTGTTTGATAGAAGAAGAGAATTATCCCTTCTTCAGGGAGTTCATTTATTGGTGGAAGGAGGTGGTGGGCCCCATTCATTTCACGATGGGAAGGACTTGAGCCAACATCGGCGAGCCACCAGAAGATGAGGAAGCTCACCCAGACTGAGACCAGGAGGGCTGGACCAGGAGGGCTGGACCAGCCTAGTAACTGCAGGAGGCACCGAGACGGATGCAGCAGACAAGGTGCAGCTCCATTAGTAAGGCGCTAAACCTTGCGCTGGGCTGTACCACAGTAAATTTAAAAAAATAATAATTGAATAATTAATAAAAAAAAAAAAAAATTGGTGATCTTTGGGAGCAGTGGCATGCGCAAACCTCAGCGCACTAC
Organism: Halyomorpha halys; assembly: GCF_000696795.3. Lineage (NCBI taxonomy): Eukaryota > Metazoa > Arthropoda > Insecta > Hemiptera > Pentatomidae > Halyomorpha > Halyomorpha halys. The sequence goes on along the minus strand of NW_027113876.1, from coordinate 631,510 downwards.
CCTACTGCTCCCGCACCCCGTATGCCAGAAATGGCAAGGGAGAGGGATAAAAAAATATATATATATGTAATTAACTAAACAAGATTGAAAATTTATTAAACTTCTATGTTCTCGTTATAATGTCATCAAAGTTTCAATAAAGGAACTATACCGAATTATAAATTGCTGTGACTGTCATTACCATTAGTTAAAAATTGTTGAAATGATTGTGAAGAAAGTTGGGTGTTTTTGCCTCTTAATTATATTTCGTAATTGCCAGTTATAGTTTGTTGATTAATGAAAATATTCAAATTGTACCAGGATCTGATAAATTAATTGTTAAGACAAACATAAAATATGATTCTAGTTACTTTATATTTGAGATTATTGTGTTGATTTTATTGTTTTAATGTTGAATATTTGAGGGTTAACGAAATTTGTGCGTTTTTAACCGTTGTATTTTAAAACTGTTAGTTCTTTTACCTGTGTGGACCATATGGATAAACCAGCGGCAGAGATAAGTGTAAAACTAAACTATTTTTACATATTTCTCAACCTGCGGTAACATTCACGTGAAGTATAAGAGATTATTTCCAATGATGTTAATTGAAGTAATTACGTTGCCACGGTTTCTATGGATATTGAGAAAGTGGTTGAAAAAAATAATAAACCCTTCGTTAGGCCAAGACGTATATGGGAAATTTGTGGTATGTCTGACATTGTAGATTTGACTTTTAGTAGTTTGAGTGGAGAGAGGTGTGTAGACTACGATTATTAATTGATAGAATCGGACAGTAACGTGGATGTGGCGATGATTGCCGCTATAATAAAGACCGTATCATTGCGTTTCAATAACTGAAAGGAGAACAAAGTCCGCCTATCCCACCCCAATTTTTGATTACTTTAATGTAAACTATGTATAATTACTAGTCAAAGTTGATTGATTGTCAAAAGTGTAGTTAGGGAGAACAAAAAAATGGCGGCTGTTAAAAAATATAAAAAAAAAAATAATTTTTCATTCACAGCTCCATATCTTTTAAACAACCTGCAACACTAGAAAACCGTACAAAACATCATTTTAAGTTGTGTAAATTTGCCAAAATATGAGCTCTAAAAGAGGTATATAAACTTCAAATGAAAATAATTTTTTTTTAACGTTTTAAAACAGCTGCTATATTTTATTACCCTAACTATAGTTGGCAGGCTCGTCTATTTGACTATGCATGGTTTTCATTTGAGTTGGAGAGAAAATTGGAGAGAAATAATCGATTCTTTTTCTCTCACTCAATTGGTCTCTCGTACTATTTGTTGCTATATCATTCGAAACATAATTCTAGTATTCGGAAGTCAAATGTAAATTAAAAGCTAGTTCATTTTTGTTTTAAAAATTAAATTTTAATTATTTATATTTTCTATGAGGCATGGATTGAATATTCTGTGCTGATAGGAAGGCTAATGGATTAGCCGGACCATTCTTACTCGTCTGCTTTTTCACTTATATGTCGCAGCTTTCTTCAAAAATGTTTTATTATATCTTTTATAATGAATTTTATTGTTTTAATTCAGTAATTCTTTAAAAAATTAAAATTGAAATCTGATTCGAACTGGTAACCAATATAACAATATTAAGTTAGTCATTGTAGTCAAAACGAAATTAAAAATGTAGATGGTCAGGATTGCAGTCAAAAAAGTACAAATAGTTTTTAACTATTTTATTTTCGACGTTTGGGCTTTGCAGGGGTGTTCAAAGCGATAGGTTAACCTCGCCCTGCAAAGTGGGGCGAAACATCCCACAGTAAATAGTTAAAACTATTTGTACTTTTTTGACCGCAACCCTTACCATCTTCATATTTTAAGTTATTGACCCTAT
>NW_027113876.1:629216-629611 GCF_000696795.3 Halyomorpha halys | reverse complement strand
TATATTAAAATAGAAATTAAAAATGCTTTACAACTATTTTTTTCATATCTACGTTTCGCTCTACTTTATTATTTATTAGATTTTTCCATTGCTGCGAAGGCGGGATAAAAAGAATTAGAAGTTTATTAACAGATATACAAAAAAACTATAAATAAAGGTTATTGAAAGTATGAAAAAGATAAATTAATTTTTTTTTTTTTTATAAATTCCTTTGTTATACATATCTAAGAGGTTCTTGTCTTTTTACTTCTGAAGGCTCCAACGAGCATTAAGTTAATCTTTTTATATTATTACGACCATCTCTTAAAAATGTTGGAGTGCTAAGTTTCTTACATATCATTTTTTCTGCATATTGATAGGTATTCCATACATTATATGATTCGGTTATATATATA
>NW_027113876.1:625215-625951 GCF_000696795.3 Halyomorpha halys | reverse complement strand
AAAAAAATAACTTTATAAACTTTTGTTTAGGTACCATAAATGTTCCAGTAGAGTTATGATAGTTTACCTCTGGGTAGAGATTTACGGAAAGGTAGTAAGTTAGGGAGCTTGTCTAGTTTGAGTGGAGTTGAGTTGGCCTGGCAGGTCCGTGTTGTCTCACAAAGCAAAATTTGCATTGTATCATGATCGGGCGGTGGGATAGGAAAATTGGACGCCCTATTATGAGCGGAGGAATGAAGAGTTAGTTCTGTATCAGGTGTCAATTGGTTATAGAAAGTGGAACCGTTTATTGAGATATTAAGCAGCTTGCAGGAAGGGTTGCAAACACTAGCGCTTCCATTAGCAACATTTCTAAATGGTCTATCAAACTGCCAGTAACAACTTCTTTCATCCCCTCCCCTCTCCTCAATAGACAAATTTTAATGCTGTCCTTTTTAGACTTATCGCTTTAAAGTGTAGTTGTCTCATGACCTGTTCTCCACTGAAGAAAAATAATAGTTTTATTTAAACGATCTAATAAAAAAGTAGTTGAGTGGTTCAATTAACAGAGTACTATACTTCCAATTCCCTTGTCTGAATATTGTACAAAATGTATTTTTTTATCAGGTGGGTCAATAAATCATTGGGCGTAAAGTGAGTAGCCAATCCTTTTAGTGGGTTGTGGACATATTTTTCTCTTATCATTTTTCGTCATATCTTTATCACTACTTCCTGTATACGCGACGTATTTGAAATC
>NW_027113876.1:614685-624885 GCF_000696795.3 Halyomorpha halys | reverse complement strand
CTTTGTATTTTTATTCTTATCATTGTATCTTATCTTTGTATTTTTATTCTTATCATTGTATCATTTTAGCCCTGATGATGCCCTGCAAAGTGGGGCGAAACTTCGGAAAATAAATAGTTGTAAACTATTTTTGTTTCACTTTTGACCGCAACCCTGACCATCTTCTTATATATCAATTTTTACGGTCAACTATATATACATATATAAATAAAATAACTTCGACCACTCATTGACACCGCACACGCACGCACGCACACAAACACACTTATATAGCTTTCCACATATTTTTCAGGGTTTTTTTTTTGGATCTTTCAGAAAATTATTTTGGGTTTTAATGTTTAGATTCTGGTATGCTGGGCCTCCAATCATAAAAAAGATAAGCGGGTAGAAGAAATGAAACAGAAAAATGTAATTTAAAAAAACCAACAAAAATGGATGAAATTAAAAAATAAAAGTATTTATTTAGGTAGTTGCTATTATATTTGTTATTGATTGATGAGTACACTTTGTATTATTGCGAGGAAATGTATTCCGATAGCATTGATGAATGGGTGATGGGATGGGTGTTCCTCTCTCAGGAGGATATAACTGTTCATTTTATCTTCTTATTAAACTTGTTTGGAGTGAATTGCAATTTTATTTTAAATGATTAAGGGATGCTTCCAATATTTTTAATCCTATTTAATTTAACTAAACAATGTACATATAATTCGTTATATAGATTTTAAATTATATTGAAAAATTCGATAATTAATAGTAAAATGAAGCATGAAAAGCCGTTAAACAATTATAAAATGATGAGGTAAAGCGTTATATGTATATTACACACTAACTACCACAAAATAAAAACAATAATAATGACAAATAAACGGTTAAAAATTGAAATAATGTTAATATTATTGCCAGCTATTCAGAAACCCAATCATATATGTTTTAATAAATATAGATACAGTATTAATTTTTAATTTAAGTTTCAAAAACTAAGATTGTTAATCAGTGTACCAACTACTAATATAAACTTTTACTGGAGTACTAGACTGAAATACATGTTTTCATATACATTAAGGTTATTATGTATAAACATATTTTCTTTCTGAAGAATTAGAAAAAAAATACTACTAATTTTATATTCACAAAAACCTCAATAGGATTCAAATAAAGTAGGCTATAATGTTTTTTTGTTTTTTTTAGGAAAAAGCATCATGTTCGTTTTTATCATAGTGTGAAACCCTAAAATTGAGTTTTCAAAGAAATTAAAAATTAGAAATGTTTGAACTTGATTTACTATTCTCCCGATTATTAACTATTGTTAATATAATTGTTTATAACTCACCTGCATTATATCCAAAACAACCGTTGGAAAGCTGAATTTTTTTTTTTTTTTCGTTTTTGAATAATGTAATTTGAATCATGAGTAAATTTCATGACAAAATAACTATAACTCAGACTATTATTTGCGAAGGTTGAACTTTAACCTCTATTAGGTTCAGATTTTTTGTTAGCTTTTTATTATAACTTGAAAGTAATACACCACCCAACATTCTCAATCATTATTTGAATGATAGTTAGTTGCCTACATAGATCCTCATTGGACCAATATTAGTAATAAGACATGAAATAGTTTATGTGTTATAGAAATCGGTTTTTAAAATGTGTAGAGATACCAGATATTTTATTTACCAATTTTTATTATGTAGTATTACTATATATTTTTATTTTATATTGTTATTTATCTCTGTTTAATTTGGGTATTCCCCGGAGTAAAAGTTGGGGGATATTATCCAAATTAATTGTAAGAGTAATATGCTGGTATTGCTGGTGATTCTAATAAGTGAAGTGGACTGAATTTTAAAGAAATAAGGAATGGAGATGTAGGGAAATAGGCCTCTATTCTTAATTTAATTTATACAAATGGGTATGTGGGGGTTGGCCAAAAGGTTGTACACTAGTATTAGAGTTAGTATTTAATTTTCATTATTGATTACATAGAATAATGGAAAGTATTACAATTTACTTGATTGGCTTTTACTACATTGAGATCTTCTTTGAAGCATGAAGATTAGTTCTTTTGTTGTGCTTGGTCCTCTCACTCTGACTCAAGTGAGCTGTAGTTTACTCACTCATCGTGAATTGTTCATCTCAGCCAAAAATGATGCGGCTCTTAAGATGCTGTTTATTTTTTAACTCTCTGTAGGGGCTAAGATGGCTACCCAAACCTACTGCTTCATATAGCTGCAACTAGATGGCAGAATCTTGAATTTCTATTCAAATGTGAGGGGGCATCTTACCCAACCAGTCTCTATAAACTGAATAGATATAATAAATAATTTATTCAATCATTAATCCAATTTGTAAATTAAAATGATGTTCTATGTTCAATTTTAACTATATATATTAATCGATATCAAAACTCCAATTAATCAATATGCACCCCGAAATGTATTGCTAGGTCTGCTTGTTATAAATCAAAAACTCTTGATTAGCCTCAAAGAAATATTCCTCATTTGATTACGATCATTTTGAAAGTAATTTATTTCTTAACTGTGTAGAACGCGAAACTCTGTTCTTTACGCACGTTTTTCAGTATTCTTCTGAACCATTTTAAAGTGTCAGCGCCTTCCTTATGGTCGCGTCTGGTCTTATTCACCACCCTTCGATCTCTTGCAATGTTTTCCTGGCTACGTGGCTCCTCGAAGTGGAGGCGGGATATTGCTGGTGTTTATGTGTCCGTCCTTCGGATACTGCAAAGGTAGCATTCCTGGTCAGTTCGTCATCGCTGGCATTTCCTGCAATTCCATTGCGGCCAGGTACCATGTGGTTGTAACTATTCAGCTATCCCATCCTATCCTTAGAAAATGACGGCCATATTTTTCTGACCATATATCTTTGGGGATTGATGTACTGTGTTTAGTTGATTTTTTTTTTCGGCTTGTTCTAATCCTTTGAAATGTAATTTTTTTAAATTTTAAGAAATTGAATATTAAAACATTTTTTATATCTAGCTGTATCATTGTTAAGTTTTCTGCGAAAAATGCAGTTGGCGCTGGAAATATTTCTATTTCTGATTTTTCTTTATTTCTTTATAAAATTCTTCAAAAATAAATAAATTATTTTCAAGTTTTTAAAATAAATTTATTTTGATCACCAATTAAATTTTAATATTTTAAGTTTGTAGAACAGCAATACAGGGTCTTGAGCAGGATAAACCAAAGTCAAAACCCATATTTACACCCACAATTTTTGTTTCTTTCATATTTTCCAAAATGGACTTTACTTTTTGAAATTTTAACCTCCACTATCCATATCCTTGAGCCTTTCTCGCTGAATAAAACAAAACTAGTTTTACAAAAGCCTTATCGTAATGGAATTTTTATAGTATTTTTCCGGGATTTAGTTACTTCACTTCGGAACATCTGATTCGAATTTATTAACTTTGGTTTATCCTATTCACCATCCTGTTGAGTTGTAGTAGTTTTTCTACAAATCTTCATGCAATTCTTTGGGTATTTTCCGAAAAATAATAATTAAATGGCGTGTTTTAAGGGTCAGTCGTGAACCGAAAATTCATGAGTATAGTTCTTGAGGTCCAAGTCTTGAGATAACAATAAAAAAGTTTTAGAAAAATTGGTGAACAATCGCATTGTTTTAAGATGCTTTGGCTTATTTGCTAACGGGCACAGGGGGACTATAAGGTGTGATAGCAGTATCATCTCAGGGTGTACGTCTATATGTACATATCGGATTTTAAAACAAATTATAGGAGCGCGGTAGCCACGGGGCTAAGGACCAAAGTTGGAATCCGGCTGGGCAGAAAATTGTTTTCTGTTACACTGTAGCCGTGAGTCAACTCCTGTGGGTTCACCCAGGCTCTTAAATTGGATACCTTTAATTGGGCAAAAATCTGGCGGTCGAGCGTGATTCTGACCAAATCACTTCCTTGCACAACCGTTGGTCTAGCAACGGTCTTTACAAAGTACTGAACCCCAGACTCTTCATGGGTTGTAGCGGTACATATTTTAATTTAATTTAATCACTTTATGAGCAATATTGAATTCTAATAAACCAAGTCAATTTTGAGCTCCTGAGCACTTTTCAAACAGTTTCCTCATAACAAATATCTAGTATAGATTAAATGGATGGTAAAGATCAAAACAAATTATATTTAATTTCTGTTACAATGGCTGGCGAATGGTTAATATTACGTCTGAATACTTTCCAACGGTCAAATCTTTGAATAAATCTTCATTTAATTTTTTTTAATATTTCGACCATGATTATGAAGAAAAAAAATTTTCTTACAAAAAATAATTATTTGAAAAGAAATTCAATCATTATTAATAAAAAATAATTATATTATATTATGTTGGAATGTAATACATTTATATTAAATAATATCGCTTGTTCCCTTTCAAATAATAAAAAAGCTGACACTTTTAATAAAACTCTTATTTTTAATATATCTACAGTAATTTTGATGAAAAATAAAAGTTAAAAAAAAATAATAATAATTCACAAAACAGAGTATGTCAAGGGCCCCTAAAGGTGCCTTGCTTCTGAAATTTAAAATCTAACGAAAAATAATTACTCATCTAATAATAAAAAGAGTTATAAGGATTTACTAAAAAAAAAAAAAAAAAAAAAAATAGTTGAAGGACTATTGCTACATTGCTACTGCTACCTACGTGAAGCCATTTTACCCGAAATCCCCCATTCCCGCCAATCCCCGAAATTCCTGGATCGGCAGCGCTGCTAAGACAATCGTGCCTGCCTGTATTTTACACAAATCAAGTTTCGCTTTGTCACCTCCCACGTGACCTACGACAAAGAATTGTTGACACGTGGAAGGTGACTTATGACCGATAAGCGTTGATATCACAGAAATTTGAAAATAACAAAATAAATAAAACAAAAAATATTAGAAAATTAGAAGTATCCTATTTTCTGTAAAAAGTTTTAGTTTATAAGTTTAACTGCATCATATATTAATATTAATATCGCTTACAAATTAATACTAATTCTATTAAAAATTAATTTTTATTTTTAGTTTTAATTTTTACCTTATATATAAAATAGATTATTATTTGAGTTTTTCTTTTTCACATCCCGGAATAAATGCTCTGCTACTTAACCTGCCATATCTCAGTCTCGACAAGTACGGTTAAGCAGAGTTTCCCTGTGCGTAATTATTTAAAAACACCGATGTTGTCTATGCATCGATCTAAAAACATGGATGGCCGTTTTCTATCTTGATAAATATGGGTGTAATTTATGTTTTTATTTTTATTATTTATCTTTGTATGAGTTAGTTATATACTCAGTCTATAGTTGTTAATCAATAACTGTATTACCATTGCGCCTGAATCATGTCGCACTATAAGTTCACGACAGCGGTATGAAGCGATTTTTCCTCCCCGGCTTGCCAGTGATTTACGCCGTATAAGTTCACACTTCACTTTTAACCTTCAAGAATAATTTATGTGTGGCCAGGGAGGGGTCGTTTGTAACCTTTTTAATCAGTCTCTGTCGTACAATATGCCCTAGCACCCTTCCAGCCCACAAGACAGAAATTTCCCTCCCTTTACCCCCATCCTTCCCCAACGTTTTAACGAAGGTCATTGTCGATGTATAGGATCGTTTTTCCCCATCCCGTTATTTCACAATTATTCAAAAGAGGACTCTCTTGGGAATAGGTGAAATCTCTGGCTATCTCGTTCGGATTTTTTTCCGTCTTTCTTTTCCGTAATTTCCATTGTAACTCTTTTTCCTCCAGGTTCCAACTATACCTAAGTGATGTGCATACAACTCTGGAAAGAAGGAAAAAGCGGGGATTATTTCACCTCGATTTGGGGTTTTGATAATAACCATGTATATGAAAGGATGACATTTTCGTTATTAAGACGATTGTCGTTCCCGATTCTATTTAAGGTTCTATGTAAGTCTTATGTCTGACCACTTTTATGAATAAATAATAAATTTAATTTATTTTTCTTCAAAATGCACTATTTATAAATATGTTTTTTAATTTACTGGAAGATTATTGATTGACCGTGTGTGAAGATGAAAGGAATATGGTCCGGGTGCGGTCAAGAAAAACTCAAATAGTAGAAATATACTAATTTAATGAGCCAACGTTTCGCCCCACGTTGCAGGGCTTCTTCAGGGCTATTTTGACGGCAGTCAAAACTAAAATTTTAGTTTTGACTGCCGTCAAAATAGCCCTGAAGAAGCCCTGCAACGTGGGGCGAAACGTTGGCTCATTAAATTAGTATATTTCTACTATTTGAGTTTTTCTTGACCGCACCCGGACCATATTCCTTTCATCGTTTTTTAATTTAGCTTATTATATAGTACAAGAGCCCAAGAGGAGAAAAAGGCAGTTATCTCACCCCAATTTTTGATTACATTAATGAAAACTACGTATATTTACTAGCCAAAATTGATGAGTCTGCCAAGTATGGGTAGGGGGAATAAAAAATAGCGACTGTTTCAAAGCGATAAAAAAAAAATGATTTTTCATTCGGAGCTCTATATCTTAAAAAGTAGGAACAACGCAAGAAAACCTAAGAGGACGTCATTTAAAGAACAGTAAATTTGCTAAAATATGAGCCCTAATAGAGTTATTTACGTTGAATATTTTTCGAGGTATAGGTTTTTAAAAAGCAACATTTCAGAAAAATGTATGGGACGTACTGAAACATCAGTAGTTAGTGAATTTAATTTTAAAAATTTATATCTCAAAAACCATTTGACGTACAGATGTCTATTAGCACTCAAATTAAAGCTGGTTTAATGAGCTATAGTGTAGTTTATGATATTTGTCTTCGTAGGAGTAATAGTTTACATAAAATTTGCTAAAATAAATTGATTTATAGTTGTTTTTAAGGTTTTGAAACAGCCGCCATTTTTCATTCCCCCTACGTATACTTGACATACTCATCAATTTTGACTATTAATTATTCATAGTTTTCATTAAAGAAATCAAAAATTGAGGTGAGATAACTGCCTTTTTTTCTTCCCGGCTCTTGTACTAATATGACACCCTTCAAAGGCGTGGTCGGCGATTACTTTATTTAATTATTGACGTTAACAAAGAATAAATACTTATATAATAAGTATATAAATACTTATATAATAAGAATAAAAATACTTATATAATAAGTATATAAATACTTATTATAAATGTTTATAAGGCCTAATCCCTACCATCCTCAGGATCATAACCCCAGGTGCGGCTTGTTCGCGGAGATGTAAATTAAAAGAATATTTTTTATGAGTTCTCAGAAAAACGATGGAACATTTTTTTAGCAAAAGAGCTAATTTTGTTTACAGTGGCGTCAGACAATTTATCGGCTATGAAAAAACCTAAAGGCAATGATGGATTCAACATACGAAGAACATGATGCGAACCCTAAATCCTGTGATTTTGAATGGGTGTGTTGAATTTAGGGTAAATCCAGAAATTATCAGTCGGAAGAGCGATAAAAAATAAAAAGCAATCTGATCACAATTTTATGCTTTACATAGACGCTCCTCACTTCTACAATGTTTCAGTCTTTTCTGTAGCCAGCGGTTGCCAAATTGGGTCCCGCAAGCGAATGCCGCCATATTTTGGGCCGAAAAGGTTGCCCTGACGAAAAAAGTTAGAGAACTGTTCCTAGAGGCAATATTCTAAAATGTTTATCTTCCTTTATGTTACAACAGTGTGGAGTGCATATGTATATATCTATTTATTACTATTCTGTAGTTTTGGTGGGTTTAATGTGGTTCGAGGTTAATATTTTTCCTTAGTGTTTTATTATTAAGTATTATTAATAGAAAATAAATTCCCCTAAAAAACGAAAGAACACAATAGAGTTGTTTATAATAAAAAAATCTCTATAGTTGATTTAATGTCCTAATATTTTGCAGGCCGGTGGAGATAGAGTCAAGTGGAATTTACAGCGGCTAACTATTCTTGTCTTGACCGAACTGCTAAGAATTGAGGAAATGGCCAGGAAATAGTCATGTTGTATTTAAGCTCGAACATTTTTGGTTTTAAATTTACAACAGGAAAAAAATGCATTATATAATTCAGTAATGTTACTGCTTAGAAAATACAAATTTTATTTTAAATCTACGAAAAATAGTGAAAAAAAAGAACGGAAAATTGTGTTAAGTTTGTAAGTCCCATTTCTGGTTCCACCAATTTGTCTAATTTGAAAGTTGGATTTTTGAAGTTGATGTCTTGTTATTGGCTGACAAATATGATCAATTGAAGGATAAGATATCCGTTTTAGAGGGATTGGTTCCTCTACTCGCTTCCCCTCCCTCCCTGATCGAGGAAATGAATTTTTGCCTTTTACGGAATCAAACCTTGTCCCGGTAGTTAAACGTTCAGTGTTTTACCTTGCACCAATCTACTCCTCGTTCACATCACAAAATGGAACTGTAAATGGGATTTATTGTGTAGCAACATGTTATTTTTTAGTATATTTGAGGATAGGTGACTCGGGTGGATTTAGAGACTTCAACATTATTTCTACATTCAGAAAAATATAAATCTTGTGTTAATAATCATCCCTCATAGCTCTCTTCATTTTAAAAATAGCGGATTGACATACCAACGGTCAGTTGCGAAACTATTCAGTATGAAAAAGATGAATCTGCAATTGTGGTAAACGACATTTTTAACAAACACTATTTCTTTCTCTTATGTAAATAATTTTTCTCTTTCTTTTTTTTTCTAAGGTAGGTAGAATGGTTGCCGTTCTTTGGTTTATACTAAAGGATACAAATATTTTTTTAAATTTAAATAATAATAAACAGTGTTGAGAAAATTAATTATGTTTTAGATTGATTAAGCATATGCTAAAAAAATATTTAATTAAAAAAACTATATACTTTTTACTAGACCCATTATACTTTTCGTCTTATTTTAGCAGCCATATCTCTATTAAATTTCAAATCTATTTTCATAATCATAAAACTCGTCGATTTTTAACTTTACTACACTATTAAAAATACTTTAAGGTTAAAAAAAAATAATAAAAATATTTTTACGAGATGATGTTATGCGCTTCCCTATATGAAATCCTCAACTGATAGTTATACCAGAGATCAAATTATCTACAAAGACCTTAATATCCCGTATGCTCCAAGTTAATGTCGTATCATAGGCCATACCCACATAGACCTCCCGTCCTTTGACATCGCTAATAATAATTCTATTAGGGAATTTACCATGCACAAGGTTAGTTCATTTTGTTATAATTTTGTAATGTTGTAAAGCTATTACAACAATCTTATTAAAGCAATATATTAAACTCCTTTGAGGGTCTTTCTATTGATTAAAGCATTATTACTTAGTATTCTGCATGACATGACTCACGTGCATCTAGGCATGGGGCGCGACCCCCCCCCCTCCCGAAAAGGTGAAAAAAATATTTATTCAAAACCTTTTCTTATACATAAAAATGCAGCAGATGCTTTTATTATTATGTCCTTAATTGAAAAATAAGTTTAAGGTATTTAAACTATTTTTTTTAGGTTGACATTTTCGATTGGGTGAATGGAATTGAGCAGGTTCGACTCCTAACATAGTCATTATGTATGTCCGTTTTGTAAAATAGTAAAGATTTTTTTTTTTAAACTTTATTTATATGCATTCTGCCACACTAGTTAATAGGGGTGTAAATACACAATCATACCATAGATACAAATTAACTAAAAATAAATATAATAATAATAAATTCAATAACATAATTAACAATAAACTAAAATGGAGAAAAATTATACACATCATAAATAAATATAGGCGGATAACGTTAAATAATAGAAAATAATAAAACAGCTGAGTTAAATAATTAAAATAAAATCTTGATCACAATAGTACCTATATACACTATTTACATTTTGCCCAGGGAACCCTGAATCACGCTCTGCCACCCAAATGTGGATGGCAAGGCAAAACTCCAGGATCCCAGTGCTTCTCTCCCTGCCGGGTCTTTGGTTAGCAAAGAAATAAAGATAAAAAAAAAAGTTGAAACACATGAAACATTTTTTCATTTGAAGGACTGTGTAAAACTGTATATAAGTATTAAGGGGAGGGGAAGGGGTTATTAAGAGTTAAATTTTTAATGTAAATTCGCGTTTTAATGTCACTTTGCCCTCATTTTAATTGTTTTAATGTCACTTGACTGCCCTACAGTATACTTCAATAAT
>NW_027113876.1:612569-614290 GCF_000696795.3 Halyomorpha halys | reverse complement strand
TCCTCTTTTATTCCGGACAATCCTCCGTGGCGTCTGAAAATAGCCTCGAGACCTTATATTGTAAAAATGTTTTTAGAGTGCTACCATTGGGTAGTTTCTCTACATGTTTGTACCATACCATTATGATTTCCTCAAATTTACTTGATGTATTTATGTACAGTTGTAAATATCAATAAATAAATTTAAAAAAAAAGTCACTTTAATAAAAAAAAAAAAACCAAATCACCAAAATGGTCAGTCCGTTTAAAAAGGGCCACCTGAAGCTCAGGGAATTGAGGCACAGGTCTTGTCAATCTATGAACTGCAGCGGCGCCGGTTCGAATCCGGCCTAGGGACCGACTTTTATTTCTGTGGCGGCCCCACGAACCCTCCACCATGGTTAGAATAGGGTGGTACTCTGTAGATAACTTCCCCGTATGACAGAAATGACTAGGAAGGGGGTCATAAAAAAAAAAAAAAAAAGTCTGGTTAAAAAACGTGAAGTTCGAAAATTACATTACATTTGAAGGAAGGTATATGCCTGAAATGTTAACAACTTAAGCTTTATGTTAAAATTGATTTACCGTAAGTGCCATTTCATATTATCGGTATTACACATTACCTGAGTTTCAAAAACAAGCGTGGCGGGATATAGATGAATAATATTTCGTTGGAAAGACTAACATTTTAGAAAAATTAATATCAAGCATATTAAGTCATAGCAAGCAATGAGCAATGGTGGAAAACGCATGAATAAATGTTTTCTTGTTTGTTATTGCAATTGAGTTTTTATTTGAAAGTTTTTACATTCACGTACTTAGATGAAACATATGTATTTTACAATAGTAAACAACGTTTACTATTGTGGTAACATAGTAGCACTGTATGCTTCGACAGTATCTGTGGCAGTAGTGAAGCTTTTGTCACTCAAGGCCTGTTTTTTAGTAATTATCTTATTAAAACTCATTTTAATCAACAAAAAAAAAATTGTTGGTGCCCTTCACCTGACAAGATCACAAAAAGCTTGAGAGCTCCTAATATGAAATATAAATATATAGTAAGGGAAAATATTTTCATTTTGAATAATAAAGAAATTAATATTTAGAAACAATCAAGGATTAGACGTTAATCTAGATAAGGGGGAGGAGGCATGTTAAGCCAAAATTGTGTGATGCATGGACCGACCTAAACAATTTTTAAACTAACAACTTCCATCGTTATTGCAAGATTTTATGTGAATTTTATAAATGCATTTCTCCTATTAATAGTTAATTTGTCAAAAGTTAATTTAACCTTTTTTTCTAGTACTATTATGCTTCCGCTTAAATATTTCATGTTTTGTCGTAATAGAAATATAACCGTGGGATATTATCCCTTCCATGATCTTTTCATCAATCATAGAAAATGAAGTTGTTGTTTTGAATGTGTATAATTTAGATTTATCAAGCATTTAATCACAGCGTTTTTGCTATCATGACCCGTTTCGTTGGAGAGGACTGGCTTGTAATTTTCTTACCAATCGATCTTTCTTAATTTTTAATGTGACATTTAATACACTGCCCCCTTATCTTGACAAGGTATCTTTATATTTTAATGATGGTAGTTAGATTTAGTTGGGTAATTGGGTATTCTTTGATTCCAACGAAAATTAAATTTATAAAATTTATTTGTGTGTGTTAAATCAAGGCATCCACTAAGACCACACACACACACACGGTACGGGCCTATCCGTGTCTTTTGAA
>NW_027113876.1:578709-612085 GCF_000696795.3 Halyomorpha halys | reverse complement strand
GCTCTCCTGATCTTTTCATCGATGTCTTCAGTTCTTGTATTCGTGAAGGCTCAATCCCGAAACCTTGGAAGAGACAGCGCCTCGTACTTATTCCAAAGAGTAAGGGAAGACTGGAAGACCCGTCAACCTATCGTCCAATTTGCTTATTGGATACTATGAGTAAGAAATTCGAGAAAATCCTTTCCCTCAGGCTACAAGAGTTCACGGAGGGAGTTAATGGCCTCTCGCGAGCTCAATTCGGATTTCGTAAAGAGCGATCCACGATTGATGCTGTTGGATTGGTAGTCGATATGGCCCGTACAGCAATTGCAGGAGCAAGGTGGAGGAGAGGTGCTAAGTGTTATGCAGCAATCATCACGCTAGACGTTAAGAATGTCTTTAACACTGCAAGATGGACCTGTATAATAGATGCCCTACGGACTATGGCGGTCCCAGCCTATCTTATGAGAATTCTCACTGACTACTTTAAAGATAGAATTTTGTTTTATTCTTCAGACATTGGCCAAAGGAGATACAAGGTGACTGGTGGTGTCCCACAGGGCTCGGTATTAGGGCCTCTTCTGTGGAACGTCATGTACGACGCAATCTTTAAATTGACATTGCCGAAGAGAGCCACAGTTGTTGGATTCGCAGATGACGTTGCAGTTGTAGTTGGCGCGAAGTACTTGGAAGAAGTTACCCTCATCGCTAACCAGGCTGTTGCTACGGTCCGAGGTTCGCTGTCTTCGGTAGGCCTACAACTTGCAGATCACAAGACCGAAGTTCTCCTAGTAACTAGCAGGAAGCAGACCGAGTCTATCACTGTAACGGTGGGTAGGCACGAAATTCGTTCCCAGTCTTGCTTAAAGTACCTAGGAGTCATGATAGATGCACGTCTCCGCTTTAATGTTCACGCGGAGTATATAAGCGCCAAATCTGCTAAAGTTGCATCCTTTTTGTCACGCCTCATGCCAAACGTCGGAGGTCCCAAAGAAAGTAGGCGAAGGCTTCTGGCTACTGTTGTCACCTCCATTATGTTATATGCAGTCCCAATATGGAAAGAAACGATGGCTACCAAATCATACCGGAGACAGATTGATTCAGTTTATCGCAGAGTTTGTTTAAGGACAGTTAGCGCTTTTCGAACTGTTTCCTACGAAGCGGTGTGCGTGATAGCCCGAATGCCACCTGTGGAACTCCTTGTTGAAGAAAGAAGCAGGCACTATGGACCACGCTTGCACTTTTCTAGAGAAGAAGAGCGGAAAATAACCATCGACCAGTGCCAGCAGCGTTGGGAGGCTGCAGATTCCGGGAGGTGCACTCACAGGTTGATACCCGATGTGGGCAAGTGGTATGGTCGTCAGCATGGAGAGGTGGATTATTACATGACCCAAATGTTGACCGGACATGGATGCTTTAGAGCCTACCAGTACCGCTTTAAACTGGACAACACCGCAGAATGCCCTGGATGTCAGAATGTAGAGGAAACCGCGGAGCACGTGTTTTTCACTTGCATTCGCTTTGCAGCAGAAAGAAGTGAATTGGAGAGAGTGTGTGGAGGACACGTCACACCAGAGAACGTGATGAGCTATATGCTACTATCAGACCTGCATTGGAACGCAGTGAAGATATTCAGCACAGTAGTCCTTAAGAGGTTGAGAGAGGGCTAGAAGACGTAACTAGCATGGAAACGTGAAAACCATGCGAAGAATGCGTGGCGGCACTCAGCCATTTCCCTCCATGAAGTAATGCCTAGCGGCGGTCCCGTGGAGAGGAATGAACAGGTGTAGGGCGGTGGCTTTAGTGGGTAAAAATCCCACACTAGGTACGGGCCTATCCGTGTCTTTTGAAGATTTCCTCCGACCCTCGTAGAAAGAAAACACACTCACACACAGAACGAATACAGTATAGGGAGCTTAGTATTGTTCAATAGAAAAGTTATTTTAAAAAAATATTACATGTAATGGGGGTCGAAAATGTAAGGCCACCTCAGTTTTTCGATAGCTTTGGATACATTTTATAATAAGTCGCCGTGTACCTTGTTCGGGTGTTCTAAGCCCTACAAGCGGCTCCCGGACTCGCATTATATTGAATTTATTCTTATATTTTTACATTTATATATTCATATATCTATGTATGTGTGTTATGTATCTCTATCAGTTCCTCATGGGAACCGACTGAAAATGTATGCAATATCTTTAACTCAAGCACTAGATACCATAGACCCCCTTGCTATGGCATACTAGATATGAATATAATTAATCAGAGGAGTTCTTTTCCAACGGTATCGCGTTTATCAATTTATTATGCTATTTTTATGAGGTGGCATGCTGGGATTCTTAATTATAAAGTTAATTCTTGGTTCCATTGGTTTATATTTACAATTATATATACATCAGCAAGAATAATATTATGAGAGAGCATAAATCTATTTCTTTAAACTTTAATTATTATATTATGAATTGAGAAGTACCGGTTGGGATCTTTGTTATTTAAATGGGCTCTAAGTTCATCAAAATTCTATAATTGCCATTCACAGCTGAAAGGTGTAACTTGTCTAGGTGCGTCTGTCCGTTTGGCAGGAGAGTGCTGGCGGATCTTCGTTTCGCTCGCGGCTGTGCGCTTCACTGTTGGGCGGCCAGCTCTCCGGCTGCCGGCTTTTCTTCATCCTCCTAGATATCCCTCGAGCTCTGTCCTCCTCAAGCTGTCTCAAACTCTCGAACTTATCATCAATCCTCCCTCTTTCAAACTGCTCTTTTCCTCGTCTCCCTCTGACATTTCCTTCGTCCATCACCTTTTTTTACTGTTTCTCCCCTCTACTTCTCATCCCTCCTCACTTCCGATCTTCGTTTTATCATTGGCCCTTATTCAGCTTCCAATCTCTTTTACTTATCGTTCAGAGGGGGTGGGCAGGTCATTGGACGTCCGTTCCTTGTGGAGTGGTGTCTCTCTTGATCCCCAAATTGCCTGACTTAAGGCGGCTTTCCTTCTTTGACAGGGGTCACCCAGGGATTTTAGTGTGTCCAGGTGTGAGATAAGGGCTGTCCAGGTTCTTGACTGCAGTCAGTAGTCTCGAGTGTGGCTACCTCCCTGATCCCAGCTGGTATCTATGTGTATATATATATCACTTCTAATATGTTTCATATCATAGTTCAACGCCTCAAAATTGAACGAAAATAAAATAACTTTTAATTACTTGAAAAGTTCTTAGAAAAAAGTTAAAAGGTGGACCCTTAAAGTTTTTTTATTTCATTAAAAATTAACCCCAGTTATTAACCCTGTAATATGTTATATTTCAACTCATTGTAATATTTTATATATTGGATTTTTTATTAAATAGTAATTAGGACTGAAATTGTATTCTCTTTTTATTAATCATTTTCAAGATTTTACCCGAATTATCGACAGAATGGAGACAAATTTTCATATCTTGTGTCTGATGGCTCTATACTTTTAACTGTTAGTTTATTTATGTAATAATACTTCTATTCCATAATTTAATATTGAAGTGTCTTGACATAAGTAGTGTACATCGGAAAAATGAGGTCTTAGGAATTATTTTGGAGAAAGAATTCATAGGTTCCATCTAAGATGTAATCACTTATATGAGTCATCTGATAACTTATTTAAGGATGAAAGAATGTTTTTGAAATGAAAATGGAATTCATATCTAGAAAGCGATGAATCAGCAGGCACCTTGGAGACTAGACTCGGAACAGGCTCCGGTCTTATTACCCCTTTTCTTAAGAATTCTAGTGTTGTAGGTTGACATTAGTATCAATGTAAAATATAAAAGTCATGTCACCCAAAACTGTCTCAAGTCTAAACTCCGAATCTCAATATAATTCTTTTTGGTACCCAAACGAAATTCCCCTCTTTTACGATTACAAACATCATTAATAAGGCTATGTATGACTATAGTACTTATTTCTTCATTACTCTTGATTCAGTTTGTTGGTTTCGTTTGGGTTTTGGAAGTTTTGAAAATGCCTCTTATGGTATACTCCTATTGACCTGTCTCACACCGAGGTCTTGTTTGGTCCGACGCGCTTAAAACCTGATTTTCAACTTATTTTGAAAAATCAATTATATTAAAAGGGACTAGTACAAAGATACAATACGAGGATGTAAGTAAAATACACCTCAATTATTTACATTCATCACATAATTCAACAGTCTCATTCTTTGTTTAGGTCGGGAAAGGACAATTATATGTTTTGTTTATGAATTCATCACCTAAATAAAAAAAATCCTTCATTATTGTTATCAGCTTGATATTGTTATGTACAGCTCTGGTGTGAATTAACATAAGATCAAGTAAAATATTTCAATAAATTTGTGTTTTTAAAAATAGTTTATATAAGCTAAGAAAATGTTTCTTCATAGTTTTACACGAAGGGCTCAATTCAGTCCTTGTTTGGGTACTCAATTCGTTTAGCTGCACGCCAGCCTGACCGTTGTCACCAAAAGAAAAAAAACAAAACAAAAAGTTTCTCCTAGCTGAAGGGAAAGTCAGTTCCCGTCTGTGTATATGTTAGAGCCTGGATATTGCATTGACCCATGGATTAGATGCCTCTTGACGCGGTGTGTCCAATCGGACGTCTGCAACTTCTTGTCCTAGATGTGAAAGTCATTCTCAAGTAGGCTAACGTTAGAAACTGTCTGGTGTAATAAATTAAAAAATATATATATCTTTTTTCATGTTTACTGTGCAACTTGGCAAAGTTGAGGTGTATGCATCTTAACATTATAGATCGGAAAATATTACAATCAACTGCTATTGTACTGAAGGAAAATTTAATTTCCAAAACATGTTTTCATAACTATGTATGTATAGTTATGTTCATAATTGTCAGTATTATGAATGCAGATCCATTTTTAAATAAAAAAACGAAAATCTTTTGTGTTGCCTTAAGAAAAGAAATGAAAGGAAAGAGGAGTATTATTTCATGAATTACTTTAAATCAGTTTAAAAGTTGTTTTTTTCCTCATTAAATTACTTTTACTGAACTAGTTTTCATTTAGTTTCTTTATGATTCTTGATAATTGCGATTTTTTTTTCTTTTCCTCTGGATCTCAAGAGAGCGTTGTAACTAGGGGTCAGATTTTCGTGCAATTCAGTCAAACCTAGACAGAAATTATAATAATGAAAAGGATCTTTTAATTATCATTGTGCAATTTCGTTTTGGATTTTTTGCTCAAATTTGCACATTTTATAATTATTGCTTGTTGTTTGAGTTCTAGCTACGAAGTCATTGTTTCATTTACAAATTTGTTTGTGATTCATGAAAAATTCAAATTAATAATAATGTCACGAAACTAACGCTTGATGTTTAGTTAATGATTCATAGCGCATCATCATTATTATCTCGGCCTCTAGTAGTTGTAGCCATCTTGTGAAATAAAGACTTCATTTCTGTGTTATTGTTCATTTTATTCCGTGTGGACATGTTTTATGCCTATTAACTAACTGATTGTAATAATAATAATTTATTTGTTTGGCAACCCCCGTACAAATAGAGTTATCCTGTGAAATACATAATCAATTGTAGTAATTTTACAGAAAAAGATGAGCTAAATATCGTTTATATAAATTAATAACTAACAATATACCCAAGCTAGGCTGTCCACATTCGTTAGAATAAAACAGTAAAATAAAAAACGTCACTTCATTTTTAATAATATTAAAAAACAAAAGAGAAAAAAAAATTTATACCTCCTATTGGGACGATAGGTGTCCAGCTCTAAGCAAACGGTTTTGGGTTATATGTATGTAAAACAGTTTAAGGTCCAATCCTGAGGGTACAGACAGAAATTCATACAACTGATTTCGGCTAATATCGCTTAGCTTCGGCATGTATCGGATTCGGTTCTCATGGTAGGGCAATAGGGCGTTCCATCACAAGGTGGACACTGCTTCTGTGGGTTCAAAGTATATTTATGTTGACCGAAATTTAGAGTTATTGCATATTTACCGTAAAGTCGTAGTTGGGTAATTATTCTCAATTGATCATGATCAAGTTCTAGGGCAATTGATTTTAGGTAGCTTTGAGGAGCATACGTTTTAACAAAGACCCTACCGTATCATGGGTTATTCGTCGATTACTGTAATAAAAAGAGCCCTTTATCCTTGACCAATTCCCTATGTATATCCAAGATCTCCTCCATTCTAATTTTTATACTTACCGGATCATTAAGTTGTATCGGGTCAAACATTCCGAAGCTCTCCAATATTTGTCTTATCTCCGTTACCAAATTATATTGCAGACTCAAACTATTGTTACTGTTTAGCTGCAGTAGCTTTAAATAACATTTTTTCACGAAGCGAGTACAACTCATGTAAAGTATTTTTATTAGCCAGGACAGAGTTTGCTCTAAAGCGTGATATTGCATAGAAATGGGTGCCACTAACTAACCGATTGACTGCCTTTTTGAGCATTTTGGGTTTTTTGTTATATCACTGCAGAAAAATCCGATCTCCCGGTGTAATTTAGATAGCGTCACATAGCGTCGTTCTTGCAGATGTCGACTAAATTTAAAGGGACGTTACCGTTGGTATAGAATTCATTTTTGTTTTAATGATTTAATTTGCTTGCACACGATCATTCTTTTCGTCCACTGTGTCAGTGGATTCTTATCATTCTACTCTGAGTCAATAATTGAGCAGCTGTATTTATTTTCGTTGATATGTTTTAAACATAGGTTGGTACAGAATGTGCTCAAGTATTCAAATACTGATTTATTCTGCAACTTCCTAGTTTTTTATTTTTTGCCATCTGTTGTTTAATGAACTGTGCAACTATATTTTAAACCTTTCTAGGAAATCTCTACATTCTCTGCTAAATCCTGGACAGTTGAGGAAAGTCAATTGAAAACACTTCTAGATTTAAAAAAAGGATTGCAGGAGATGTTTCCCGGTCCCTGAAAGTTTCCCCATCCCTTACACCAGAGGTCGTCAACCATTTTTAAATATATATTTTTTCAAAAATAAAAGGTACTAAAATATTTTATGTTGCGTACAAATTTCTGTACTAACTACTGTGCTGGAACTTGATTGTCGAGTGACAGAGAATCATATCGTATTCTTACGACTACAATAACAATAAAATATTTCCTTATTTTTGTTTTAATTTATTATTTATTACATAATAATAGAGTAATTTTTCTTGTCTTCTACATCTAGTGTTCATATTGTTTTCTTTTGTTGCTACTTATACTATACTTGGTGGCCTCTACGCTACGAATTATGATCCAATGGCAATGGGAATTGTAAACTTGTGAAGTTGTGCTTCGTTTCTTTGAAGATGAAAAGACATATGACTCATCCCATTGTGTTTCCCCCTCCACCGGTGATTAAGGTGGGCTAACCCCTTCCCCTTGACAGATAAAGATATGCAGCAACGTGTTCTGCCGGTGATCACATCGGAATTATTTGCCTAATTGAAAGGCATTAGCGCTAAAGGGATGCAAATTTGGACCCCTCCTCCCTTCACAACTGGATTTCGTCCACTACCCAACCCCGCTTCGGCTAGACCACAGATCACATATTCCTCGCACCAGGGACTCACGGCCTCCACTTCTTTTTAGAATTCATACTGTAGTTTGTCCGTCCGTATGTTCCGTCTGGTACCGAAACATTACGAAATCATGCTACATGTTTAAATGTAATAATATCCTTTCGACTTGCCGAGCACACACTCTATTCCAATATATGTGACAATTTATATAGCCACCCAATATATAATACTAATCAAAGTATTACACATATATAATATGATAAAAATGTGTTGCGATGTGAGCCTCACACGCTGTGATACGTCCATTTAATATCACACTTGAAATATAAATTGATTCTTGCCAGTTACAAAACAGCTATTCCTCCATTATTCAGGGTGATAGTTGATCCCACTACAATATTTTCATTTATAGGTGTGTGGGAAAATTCTTTACTTATTATGGCTGTTTTGTTTCATTTTGACTAACAATCTAATGTTCACCGGGCATCGGAGAAATGTTACGTATCATTATAACAACGGTTAAAATACTAAATTTGTTTTGAACCAACCTGTATCATATCTTTAGCTTTCTATTTCCTATTTGTTTCATTTTTCTCTGACGTAGAAATATCATAAACGCCACTCTTCTATTATAAGGAAAAATGTGAAAATGTATGCATTATATTTCCGTAGCAGAGGTGATGAAATATCTTGAAGCGAAGAGGTTAATACCTTGCGCTATTGCTCTACGCCAACGCGGTCGGTTGACACAATTGAAACGGCTCCTTCTAACCGGATATATTCCATGCGACAACCACTTTGATATTTCAAACAGAATTATGTTGATTTCTAGTATCTCATTACGGGTTTTATGGGTTAAATAACTCATCGTTCTGGGCGTGAATTTATATGTAAAATGTATCAATATTTTTATAAATATAAAGTCTGAAAGGGGTTTTGAACAAATCAAATTTAAGTTCCAGCTACATTCAGATGCTATGCCTTTCGTTTCAGGATTTCACATAGTGGGGGCAAATCTCATCTCAATCCTAGTTTTTACTTTTGTATCACAGCTTTATTAAAAGGGACTAAAATCTGAGAGATTTCAAAATTCCAACTGTTGAAAGTTGACGGATCGAGACAGTTTGATTGAAGACTCACGCGGGACATAACTTACATATTGTACCGCCGGGCCCTGCCTTTTATTTTAATACCTAAAAGTTTACGTTTGCGAAATAAAGAATAAAGATTTCTATTCTAGTGATACACAGATCTGCGGACTCGATCTGTTATGTTGCACAACATATCGGCGTATTTTTTAGCCAGTTATTGCCCACTAACATACATATCTCTTAAATTTTCTTTTCTAATCCTTCCAGTGGTTTAATGCTGTAAATTTGTATATTAAATGTTTTTCTACCTGTCTATAGCTTTGTGACAGTTTTTATTTTTTATGGCAAATCTATTGACCTCTAATACATAAAAATCTGACATCAAAGATGTGTTTGATGTATGATCTGACATATTTGCTGCATTCATATAACATTTATAAACGTTTAAAACATGTTTTAGGTCGAACCTATTATGATTTGGAAGGATTTCAGATTTTACTAAGAATTATCAGAGAAAATCTATTTACCCCTTTTCTTATTTTATTTTTATATTCTAAGAGAACAGATTAAAAAAAAATGTATGAATTTGAAAAGTATTAAATGAATGACTAATCCTAGGCTATTGCAATGATAAGTAGTAGTAATTATATTTTGTTTCATTAATTATTTCTAGCTACAATTAGATACTTTGATGAATTTGATATATATATATTTAAAGGTAAGTGATGAAAACAGTTTATTGTAGTAAGTGTTGAATAGTTTTTAGTAATACATTTTTCTGACTAAGTCTGTTCTTCAACTCAAAAGGTAGATTCCTCAGATAGTTAAATGCTCTTGAGATAATCATTACAGTTAACAATTTTCATTTTTTCTTACTTATATATTAAATATTTAGTAATGGAGTGATTTATGATCATGAAAAATTACCATTAGTTCTCTAGGGAATCACACCTTTTAAGAATACTTGAGACATAACACAGTCTTGTAAAATATTATTTGATCCAGGCTGTTAAACGCTCTTTCAAAACTATAAACGAACTAACAATGTTCTTTGTGTATTTGGTCAAGTTAGCTCTAAATCGACTATTGCTAATGTCACTTCACATTGTCTCTCGGCTCTAACGATTTATTTAAAATGATAAACCATCTCTCATTTTTATTCGTATTAACAAATAAATAAATGCAAACGATGAATGAATTTGATAATGAACTGAAAGAGAATATAATAGAAATATTTTCCCGGGTCGAAAAAAGATTTCGAATGCAAGACATAAGCAATATTTATGCCTAATATACCGTTGGGCTTCAGCCAAATATTTAAGGGAAATTAATATCTAACATATTAATTCGTAAATATTAATGAAGAATGATTACAAATAATTATTATAAATTAAGGAAATGCTAATTATACCCTAATGTTACCGTGAATAATAAATAAATCGTAAATAAATGAAAACGAGTGAGGTTTGATTTCAACAATAAGTTGAAGGTGAGTGAAACTAACGCGCGCACCGCACCTGACTTTTCCACTAGGTTTTTTTAATGTAATGTTTTTGTTTTTTTTTAGTAATGGCGCATTTCTAGTTGATGGAAATCATTATTCGTTTGAACTATCATTCGAAATTATTTGTAGAAGTTTTAGTGCTAATGAAATTGACATCTCTTGTTAATTTGTTTTTGATGATTGCAACTAAAATAAAAATGAGATACTATGGATTTGCAGTTAAGCTGTACAGCAGTGTATTAAATGTGTTGACTCGTTCATATTGCCCCCTGAGGTACACCGGGTATTTCATTTCAACAGCAGGTGGCAACAACGCTCAACGCAGTTCGCATGCTAATTGTACCTGGCAATGTCCCAATTATTAATCTCTTGTGTACCTGCCTTTGGTTTCGTGATTATTTTAAGCTCCTCAGAATGCTCGGGATACGAGTAAATTTAATCTATTAAATGTAGTTTTTGGGTTGTTTTCTGAACTTTTTTTATTAGAGGTGGGGAAAAAAACAAGATATAACTAACAGTCGTTTTCGATTAACTGTGGTTTTCATTTATCCGTACAAATTTTACTTTTTATTACCGCGGATAATCGATGTTCGACTATTTTAAGGAGTTATTTTAACGTATTATTTTGAAATTCTGAAAGAATATTAAAATGATGACTTGTGTTAATCATCAGTATTAATTATGATTTAAGTTAAAAATAAAAATCTCTATTTATTCTGTCATAATGAACAATATAAGTTCATTCACAAGTATTTTTCAGTTAAAGCATTTACTTATAAAAAATTAGGCTTGGGAATGCGAATGTCAGTTTAGGTTCGTGCTATAAAAACGGAAATAGAAATATCTCATTAAATAAAATATATTCCTTTTAGGTGAAATGTATCCCTAACATTGTGTGGTTTCAAAATTTTTAATTATATTATTTTTCATAAAATGAGAGATTAGTTCTTCATAAAGTATTTAAATAAGTTCTAAAAAGCTAAATCATTAGTATTTGCAAAGTCTTTATCTCTGGCTTTTTTATTTTTTTTTTATTACGTACTGGTGGGGGAGGTGGGTGGAGTTCCGACCTTACCACCTTGGCTCTTCCTCTTCGTTTCAGAAACATTTTTTTTAAACTGAGTGCGAATTTTTTGAAATTAAGGAAAACCGAATAAAAAAAAATCAAATAAAAAACAAAAATAGTCTTGACATTAGTTTTATTATTTTTGTTTGTTAATATAGACCCAAATAATTATTTATTTTATCAACAATATTAGCCCTATTTCCCAACAATGTTAAAATGCATTAATTTTCTTAATTGAAAATCTGTAGTGTTACCAGCTATGAATGGGCTCAACCCATGACTGGTTTATTTATTTATTACTGGTAATGGTAAGGAAGTATTGGTTCATAAACGACGGTTATACAATGAGCTGATATGTCCATCGTCATGCTCAACCGCCAAATTTTTTGCCAATTAAGGGTACCCTCTTTATGAGGCTGGGTGGACCCCAGAGGGTTTCCTGAATCCTTTAGCTCGCTCACCGCTATAGTGAAACTCACCAATTTTCTGAAATATACAATAAAATATTTTCATTTTCCCAAATTTGTATTTCAACTTTTCACTTACCTGTTGCGGTTGTTGACAGTTGACAACAGTATTTTTCTATTCTATGTAAATACAATATCTATAAAATTTTTATTCATTAACTCCAGAGGAATTGCTTTTACATTTGAGTAAAATGTTTTACCTCAATTTTCTTAGTTTGAAGTAGGTTCTCAAATATCTAATTTCCATTTAGTTTCTAAGCCATGAGCTCTTTCGCTTAACCATTTGGTTTTTCAAATTAACAATAAAGTAATTTCTCTTTGTCCTTAGGTTTATCTGTTATGTTTCATTTTAGACCACTTTATTCCTGTAATCAAATGGATATAATTAAATGGAGGAATTTTTTTTTCTTTTGCTTAATTAACATCATATATTTTGTTTATTCCTTTTGGTTGAAGACCTTGAGAATGCTCGCCATTTTTGTAGGTATGTGTCCCTAGAAGAGCCAGCTTGAGGAACTTTCACATGGCCTCCAAACCGGTATTGGTAGCGCTTTGCACAATATGGCACGAACCATAATTAGTTTATGTTATTTTACGGTTTATACTTTGTTTGATTCAGTTGTCAATGTCTATACTTTCTTGAACTTAATGTGATCAGTTGACTTAATTTGTACTTAATTATCAGTATACTACAATGTTTTAAAGAAAGGAAATGCGCCGAAGTGGATATATGAGCCTTGCAGAAGGCGGGAAATTCTTGTTTCTTTCCACAAAATTACTAGGGAACCTAAAAGTAAAATTTACTAGAGTAGTATGAAGGGAAGAGAGACGCCTTATTGTATTTAAAAATAAACTATTACGTTACATAAATTTAACGTGAATTTTACTAAAGCTCATTAATTGTGTTGATTTGATGTTTAGTTTTATTATACTTTAAGGAATGTTAACGATTTATTCATTCATCATTGAAATATTCATCTCTTATCCTTTATTTAGAAAATAATAAAACACTACCGGTCAAAAGTTTGAGACCTACTTCTGTTCTGTAAAACTATACAGTTCTTTATATTTTTTTCCTTTTATCATTATTTTCTGTTTTATATGCATTGAGCAATAAGATTTCAAGTTTTTTTTTTCTACATATAGTTTATATATAATATAAATATTATAAGTTTATATTTATATTCTAATCTATTTGGGGATCAACATAAACAAATAATTTACTTAAAATTAGTTATCTAAGGATACTGGTCTACTAATATTGGTTTGCAGAATTTTTTTTTTCCGCCCAAGAAGCACCGCGGCCACAGAGGGCCTATTGTACGCCGTCCCTCCTCTGCTCAAAACAGGCCAATTGCCTTTGCAAATCTGGACACTGTATAAGGATCCACGGTTTCGGAAAGTTTGGGATTCAAGATACGATCCTTACCAAAGATGAGGAATCGTGTTCTTGTCACTGCATCACATCTGCAAATGATGTGGTAATCAGTCTCTTCCTCCTTCCTGCAGAACCTGTAGATAGGGAACTCTATCAGTCTCATTTTATAGAGATGCTTGTTTAGCTGACAGTGTCCTGTCTATAGACCTGTCACCGATCTTAAGATACTCCTAGGCCCCAGGATTTGCCTACGGCTTCTTTACATGCCCAGAGACACCTCAGTGCCTTCATACTGGTCCTTTCAACATGGAGTTGCCACTTCAGTTTACTATCCAGAGTAACGCCAAGATGTTTGGCTGATTTAAAGGGCGAGAAGGATTTAATCCCCCACTCAACCTTGCCAGAGTTGACAATCCTATTTGCCTCAACCCACTTTTCTCTATTGCAAGTGTAGCTCTCTATAGTGGGGGTCGTGTCCTTTTCTTCCATCAGTACACACCCAGGGAAGTGTGAGCGTGCCAGAGCCTCCAGGGTTCCCACCTCAGAGTTGGTGAACCCCCCTTCCACCTCGACAGCACCCAGCACTCCCCTTACAGAGTCCTTGCATAGAATCCTATTAATTCTGAACGTGGAGGGGGCATCATTGCAAAGTCTCCTCTATGCCCTCTTTTGGCCTTCCTAACAGCCCTATTGTAGTCAGTTAGTGCACTCTTGTAGGTGTCCCAACAGCCTGTTCTTTTCGCTGTATTGAAGAGTCTCCTCGTTAGTCCTATCAGCCTAGCCAATTCCTCATTCCACCAGGTTGTATTCCTGTTGGTTTGGATGTTACATAACCTGTTATATCAGTGTAGGATCTTATGATCGCGTCCGTTTGGGACGTGTTAAGGTATTCAAGCTGCCAGGTGTTCGTGGACAACTCTTGATCTCTTCCTCGAGTTGGGTTCAGTAGGTGTCCCAGTTCGTCAACTTTGGATTCCTGTACACCGACTCGGTCATGTCACATGTTGTTAAATCATATCTAATATACCGATGATCTGAGCATGACTCTTCATCCGAGACTTCATCTTCGGACCTACTCGACGAGTGGCTATGGTTACATCTATGACCTTCGCCCTCACCCTATTGACAAAGGCTGCCTCTGTTGAGGACCTCTAAGTCATGCCCTAAAAGAGACTCTCCTCTCTGGTTGGTGTTTGTGCTCTCCCAGTGCCAGTGATGGGCGTTGGCGTCCATGGAGGCCACTATTTCATCCTTCCCAGCCAGCCCATCCACCATCCTCCTCAAGCCCGCCGTTGGAATGGGCTCTTCATAGGGGAGATAGCCAGAGGCAAGTGTCACTTCCCTATGGGTTCCCTCTTTTGAGTGCCAACTTCGCGGCTGCCAAGTCCCGGGAACATAAGTGCCAAAGAGACAGCATCTTGAGTTTACTCTTATACAGGATACAGGTTCTGGCATGCATTGGTGCAGAGATGATGCTGTGACCCCACATGCCCAGTCCACTGATCCTGCCTTTAAATAAGTAAGGTTCTTGAATTAAAATAATATCAATGTACTGCTGTACCCTTAACATACTGCTGTAGTACATTGCATGGCCTCATCCTCTTCCTTAATTCTCAGCTGCCGGGGGAGGGACAGCGAGACACCAGCACCCCCAGTCCTCAGCGGAGGCCTGAGGAGCAGGGGGCCCCCCTCTGGGTCCACCAACAGCCCGTCCTCCAGAGCCACCTGCTGCCAGCCCTCCGGATCCACTGGTGATCAGTCCCCCAGATCCGCTCGGGGCCTGGGCTCCAGATCCACACATGGTCCGCCTCCTCGATTCCCGCGCTCCAGCGCAATGGGCCGCCATCCCACTGACACTACGCGAGAGATCGAAGCAGCACTCTCCACATCCATGGGTTCACCAGCCCCTCTCTCTTCCCTTGGTGGAGGTCTCCTCCTAGTATGAACCTTCACAAAGGCCTTCCTGAAATTGTAGTTCATCAGGAAGCCTCTGCCTTCCATAAGCGTACGCTGCTTTCCGGGATCTTAAAAAAACCCTAAAAGCTAGCCTCCTCTTCCTTAATACTGACCAGCGATCATCTTCCAACGTTGGGCATTCTAGAGTTTTGGTAGCCAATTCTTCCTCTGGAGCTCATCAACGTTGCCGGGGTGTAAGGTGATATTATCGCCGATGGTGACGTCTCTGATGACCGTCGACAGCCAGTCCCTACCAGCTTGGTTGTCGCTAATCACGATGCACCCCCCGAGATGATAAATAAAATTACTAAACTAGAGGTGTGCACCCCCTTGTGCCTGTTCGTCCATGATCCTGATCAGATTTGCCTGCACCACGAGTGAGCTGGACGGAAGGATAGCCGTCAGGAATGATGGCAACCCTGCTGCATACCGCAGCGTTTGAGTACGTCGATCTCATTGGTCCACCTCCCGTAGACCTCTTTGCCGTAGGCGCAGAAATCCCTGGGGAGGACCTTATCCTCTTCTCAGTGGAGGGTCCCGGTCCTGAAGAATTCCGGTCCCTATCAACAGAGCCCGGTCGTTCATTAGTGTCCTGGGGCCTTCCCCTCGCCTCATATCAGCTCTCCTGGTCGTTCCAGGTCCCGAAGGGTTCCGGTCCCTAACACCATAGGTGGAAGTGCTCTGTTGACCTTCAGTATCCTGAGAACTGACCCTAAGCCTCCTTCTAGCCCTCCTGGATGGTCCGAGTTCCGGTCCCTATCAGCCGAGGCTGATGGGCCTGAAGGTCTCCTGCTATCCCGTGGCTGATCCAAGCTCCTTGGTTCACTCTCCGCAGCAGAACCAGATCCTGTAGAGCTCTGTTCCCTATCAACCAAAGTTGCTGGCCCCAAAACACTCTCAGTCTCCTGTAGTCCTGCTGTGGCTCTGTTGATCGCACGCCGCCTTCTTCTCATTGCACCCGATCCTCTGCCATCCCTTCTTCTAGACCGAGGTCCGGGGGGAGTGTTTCCACTTCCCCCTTCCCTCTGCTGTGGTTCCTCATCACTCATCTCTTCCACGATCGTGGAAAGTCAGCTCGAAGCATTCCCACTCAACACAGAGAGGACAAGTCCTCCTCATCATCTATCTCATCAATTTATTATCGTTCATTTTGTTCCCACGAGTATGGGGGTTCTTAAAGGCACTGCAGGTACTACCCCCTCTCCCTGCAGCGGGCATTAGATACAATGGTGTGCGCCAGGTGCCCCAAGTTGGTCGATAAAAGACAGTATATTTTCATACACCTATCTTGGGCGTTTAAAGGGCCCCTCATGCCTGTCTTATTGACAGGCATGACGGACACCCGCCTCTGTCGTTCGCGAGTCCCATCGGACTCCCCAGGGGACACCACGCGGAGGTGACAGTAGGCGTTGGCAGGGAAAGGGAGAACTGGGAATCCTCAGACAGTGAGTAGGGCACTCTGGCCTGATTCATCCCCAAAGAGTGGGGGAGACAGCCGCACCCATCACCCTCTCTAGTCCTCCTGCCCATTAACTTTTTGTATAAAATTGTTTGAAATCGCTACAATGCGAAAAATGGCTTATAGGATGAAAAAAAAATTACCTATACGAGATTTAAATCCTTATTACATAATTCATTGATTTCGGATATAATATATTTTATTCAAATTACCAAAACTTCTTAAATATTGGTGATACTCTTTCGTCAAATCTCTGACTTTTTTTTTCCATTAGAGCTCTGTTATTAATTGTAGAAGATGTGGTGCTATGGATTATTAGTAGATGGGAAACCAGAACTAACAATAAAGACTGTTTTTCCCGCCTCAGTGTATATAAGGCATTGTCTTACTTTTTTGTATTATATTTAATCTCGAAGGAGTTGGATTTAATAAAAAAAATCATTTTCCCTTGAAATCAATATGAAAATCATGTAGCTTTCTAGTTATTTCTTCTAACTTTGGTTTTTAAATTATTATTTAATTTTAAATGATAAAACAATTTTTTTTTTTTGTAATGGATGATTTTAATACATTGAAGGAAGTTTTTTCATTCGTATTCTTTTTCCCTTATCTGCCTTCTTCCCACGTTTTTTTGTCCGCATGTTCCCTTTCCCTACCCAACGTTTTTCTTGGAATTGCAGATTTATTTTTTGCATTATTCATTCTCTATTTTATTCTTCTTTTTTTTTTTTCATTCATTAATTCTTAAATTCATGTTTATGGCTTCAAGAAGTTCCAATAACGAATAATAATTTCGTTCCTGCCAGGAATGCATTAGTTAAATAAAATATTAAAAAAACCTGTGTATGTATATGATCGCGATCGGGAGTGATCGGCTGTCTACGATTTTCCATCCTGAACTGCTGTCTCTATTTCTCCATTTTCTCTTAAGTTATTTATCAAATTGTTCATAAATCAAATAATTACATTATGTATTGCTGTTAAAAATTCAAAATAATTATTTCCAATAGACGAAATTAAAGGTATTTTAGTGAAAGATTTTTTGAATATTCGGCATTTAAATAATTTCAAACCATTTCAAAGAGGATGAAAGCTATCTGATATATAAAAGTCATTAAGTTCATAAGAAAATAGAAAAAAAAAATGGATTCTTTGTTGAGGCACTTGTGGCCAGTCAATTTTATGATAAAAGATGCTGTGATATCGCAGACTACCCGTCTTTAGTATGTATTTTCAGTTTCGCAGCACTTTTCGTTTTTGAACCAGGCTGTTCAAACACACGCAGACGTTGGGAACGTGCAGGTTTGTTCTTAGCACAGCTTTAGCCGACACCTCTTTGCCTAAAATGGCTTCCTAGCGTCAGTATACAATTAATCAAGCAATTGGAGCTCATTTCTGTCGATGTCAATGTTTCCTGAGAATTCTCCTGACAGATAAAAGGTTAAAAATTTATTTAACTAACATCATACATTTCTTGTTGTATCTTAATCATCGCTAATATTGTTTGGTGTGTACATAAACAAGCAATTTAGTATATTTTAGGTAAAATTTAGGATTTTAAAGTGTTAAACTCTTAGTGAGCCCATAAAACTATTTGCATTGTACCAAATAATTTGGTTTATATAAGTAATAATTGAAATGCCTTGTAAATTCATATTAATTTATTATTTATTAATTTTTATAGTTACCTTGGATTCTATCATACAAGATTACGGTATCATCTCTTTCGTTGCTGTTATCTTTGCGCCATGCCTATCATTCTGTTTACGTAGTTGGGCTGGAATGTAAAATTTTTTTTTAAATATTGATTATGTTGAACTCTCAGCATTCCTGTATGTACGAAATTTCCTTTTTCTTTTTGTTTTTACAATTCTCATGTTGAAGTTCTATTGGTTGATCGAATGAAGCAGATAGTTTTCGAAAACAGGGTGCCAAAGGTAAGGTTATATGATAAATAAAACAAAGTTCCCGTAAAAATCTTTATCAGCACACCCCAGATTTGATTTCAGCAAATCCAAAAACAACTGAGGTCAAAAATTATGACAAAACTTTGCCCTATTTGCTTTTTTTCTGTCCTAATTAAGCTTGACCTCAACGTTGGGTCACTAGGAAGGGTCAGGTACTCACATTACAGAGACTTAGCCTTAGTATTATATTACCATGACCCTATAATTTTAAATATAAATAATTAATATTACTCATATTCTTCATTCCCTATGATTGATTATTTCAAAATATAAAAATAATTTGGCACTATCTTAAACTAACATGATGACGGACGTTACTTCTGTAACATATCCAATTTAATCGACTAATATAAAAAAAAAAAAAATGTTTACAACTAATACAATAGGCATGAAACCCTGCAGGGCACAACCCATATAGGTTCAAGGGTTCAGTACTTGGTAGATAAGTACTATGAATAAGTTATATTAATTAATATTATTTTCTGTAGTAACATGATTTGTTGAAACATTTCGAGTCCGTTGATGCAATGGCCACTGTCATTGTACACATGAATTACTGATTTAATATATTGATTGTTTAAGAGTGGTTTATATTATTATTAACACACTTTATGTTAATGTAAAGGATATAGAGTTAGTTTAATAAAAAATTGAAGTGAGATAATTTTGTTTGATTTAGGAGTGTTTGAACATATGTTAAATAAATGATTTATT
This sequence comes from Halyomorpha halys, assembly GCF_000696795.3. Classification (NCBI taxonomy): domain Eukaryota; kingdom Metazoa; phylum Arthropoda; class Insecta; order Hemiptera; family Pentatomidae; genus Halyomorpha; species Halyomorpha halys. The sequence continues at coordinate 592,987 of NW_027113876.1, read as the reverse complement.
TTTAAAACTGAGTCTTTCAGTACTAAAAACATTAAAAATGATGTCCGTTGGAAAAACTTTCTCCCCTACTATCCAGAACGTTTATTTTATTGTTTTGGTTTTCCTTCTGAAAATGAGATAAAAAGGCAAGAAATCTGAATTAATTTTTTCGTTGTTTTAGAGCTAATGGATGAAGCTCCGCCGTGGGAATTGATGCCTAATTTGAATGGAGAAGGATAAGGAAAGGATAATCAAATTTAGGGCAGTATCGGTTAATAAAAGGGCAAAATTGTTGGTTGACATCAGATCACGCAAGGGCTTCCTTTGAAGAAGACCACGCGGCTTTTACTAATTTATTAGATTGGACCACCATAAATTTAGACAGAATTTACTGCTTATTTGAGTTCTTGTGTATTCAGCCTTTGCCATCCCTCTCCCCCTCATCCCCTTTCCTTGTCGCTTCATTCTTCAGTCAAATGATTAAGCTAATAGTTTCTTTTTTCTTTTTTTTTTTTACTATCCTAATTTGGTTTTGGGTGAGTTATTACTTCCCTGTTTCTTTTCAACCCCGATAAAGTGATTGGCTATCGGATTCGACTTTTATCCCCTTCGTTGAAGAATGGGTAATTGGCCTCATATTATTAGTGGTCTTATAAAGAGAACGTTATATTTATCGTTTCTTATTTTTAATTGTTGAAATAATTTTAGTTGACACTGTTAAATACTTGTTATATACTCGAATCCACTTTCCAATATACCCAGCCTCATATAGTGGGTTCCCTAATTCGGTAAAAATCTGGAGGTCGAATATGATTCTGACGAAATTATCTTGCACAACCATTGGTCTGGTAACTTCCTTACAAAGGACTGCACTCCTGACCCTTCATAGGTTGTTTTTATTTTATTTTATTTTTTTTACTACTACTTTTTATTTATTGATAGATATTACAATCTGCCACACAGTTGTCAGCAATAGGTAATAGTGATGAATGATCTCATACATACTAAAATAAAATAAAATAAATTAAATAAATGAATAAAAAAAAAAAAAAACTTCTCTTAAAATATATACAAACCGAAGAATAAACAAAATGAACATAATCAAACTATCTGTATGAAAAATAAATAAATAAAAAAACATAATGATTAAATGATATAGTCTCTAGTCACATTTATAATCTAATATACAATATTTACACAATCGACCCGAGGATCCCTGAGCCCACTCTATCCCCCATGTGTGAGGGGTAGATCAGAGCTCAAAAGATCCCAGCGCATCACTGGTAGTGAGTCAGTGGTGGCTGAGCAAGTGCGCTATACCCTCAAACACTCAATGTGAGTGGAGAATCTGACCATTGCCAGAACTCCAATTGTCCATTTTTATTTTAATAAGTCTCTTGGCCACTGATCAATAAGATTTGTATTATTTAATCTTTGTTATAGAAGTTTTATATGATAAACAAGTTTTGGATTGGGCATCAATTAAGTACTGAGCAAACGTCATTCTAAGGTTAGCTTCCATGGCGCCATGGTTCCCATGGGGTACTTACGCAGCGATTGAGTCAACGGCTCAACTGATTATTATGTTGGATCAAATTATTCAACTAAATAGAATGAATGTTTTGAAACAAGTTGAGCTCAAGATCCTGAAATTGATTGCGTCAAATTAGTTTAATCTGACCATCTGTGCGTATATAAAATATTTTGAGCCAATAACTTAACTAATTCATAAGTTTTATTGCTCAAATTACACAGTGATACTCCAAAAATGTTTAGAAAGATCGGAGAAGTTTGTCGGGGGGGGGGGGGGGGGGGTTAGCAAAGAACAACATAAATAAACAAAACCGTATTTATTTATATTATGCCGACGTTTCGACCTGAGTTTTCGGTCTTCATCTGGGCTATAGAACAAAAGAGATGACAACAACATTTAGAGAAACATAAAATTGAAAAGGAATAGTATACAAACAAATTTAGAATTATAAAAAATATTGAATTAAATCATAAATGATAAAAAATGGATAACTGATAATTGAATAGTAAAAAATATTTTTTTAATTGATTGATAATCGTGGAATTAGATGGTAGTAGATTGAAAACAGTGAAAGATGAAATATAATATCATGTATGAAGATATGGATAATATAAGATATGGAAGTAGTGACTAAAAAACTGAAAAATAAATAAATAAATTGAATCTACAAATTGAACACTATGACAGGCAATGAAAATAGTGAGTGGCTTATATCTGAATTACAGTGTGAGTATTAACTTATATACCTATACTAAAAATATAAATATATATGTGCATATATGCATATACAATAGGAAAAGGTAGAATATGGAGAATGGAAAAAGAATAATGTAGCATATATGAGAACGAGAAAGGAGACTCTTGTTGTGGCGTAGAAGGTAGCCCTGCAACTGATTGATGTATGAGTTTTTAGAAAGGTCCACTACAGAGAGCTACTAGACAAAGGGTTCGCTAGAAACGTAACTGTCAAGAAAGACCGTTATGACACAACAGTTGATATGAAATACCAATGATAAAAAAGTCAAGTTATAGTTTAAAAGAAAAACATAAAACCAGTGATATGTAAAAATACGGAGCCCAAAGGTCAAAAAATTATGAATACAAATTGATAAGAATAAAACATGTTTTTATACAAATAATAAAATTGAAAATAGATAATGATTGACAAAAGAAAATAAATTATGGGTGCTTTAATAACTTAACTATTTGGGAATAGGCTAGGGATAGGTTTTGTTTATCTGTTTTGTGATTGACTGGGGAAGCTTCTAATTGTATAAAAATGCTTTCGGATATTATTCCCGTGGTTAGGGACAGAGGCTAGTATGGTGGTATTGTCAAAATCAAATGTGTGTTTGAGTGTTAAGCTATGTTCAGATAATTTAGAAGCCATGAAGTTACGGGAGGAGACGGAATATTTGTGCTGGGTTATGCGGTCTTTAAGTAAATTTTTTGTTTCGCCAATGTAGGATGCATTGCAATTAGAAGTGGAACAAGGGATACGGTACACAACCTGGAAACGGTATTGAGGAAGAATTGGATCTTTATTTATTTATTTTTTCAGTTTTTTAGTCACTACTTGCATATCTTATATTATCCATATCTTCTTACCTACATGATATTATATTTCATCTTTCACTGTTTTCAATCTACTACCATCTAATTCCACGAGTATCAATCAATTATAATTTTTGTTTACTATTCAATTATCAGTTATCCATTTTTTATCATTTATGATTCAATTTAATATTTTGTATAATTCTAAATTTGTTTGTATACTATTCCTTTTCAATTGTATGTTTCTCTAAATGTTTTTGTCATCTCTTTTGTTCTATAGCCCTGATGAAGACCTGAAACTCAGGTCGAAACGTCGGCATAAAATAAATAAATATGGTTTTATGTATTTATGTTGTTCTTTGCTGACGCACCCCCCGACAAACTTCTCCAATCATTAATCTACGGTCAACTATCTACACTTCGTTTAGAAAGATCTGTTCTCAAATATTGAAAAAATACAATACTAAATAGGGCTAGCCTGTCTGTTTCTGAAGATGTGAGTTTAGTTTTTTTTATGAGCGAAGGACTCAACCGATTTCTAATTTTCTTGTCTCAAATCTCTCAGACCCGAGGTTTCCTTCCAAAAATTCGCTTCTCGCCAAAAAATCCGTTCATGGATGGCCTAGCTTTGAGGTCTCAGCCATTGCAATTTAGGGTTAATATAAGTTTACGAATTGCTGAATCTTGCCAGTAAAACTCAATTTATATTTTCCAGTGGGGCAACGTAATTCCTTATTACTTAAAAATAGTTATTAAAAAGTATGCCGCTCTGCTAATTGCGTGTTTTGAATAGACTTTTTGGTAATATTATATTTTTCATATGAAGAAACATGATGTTGCTTTTATTTTGAAATAATTAAAGAGAAGAAGAAAGCATATTTTATTCGAGATTTCTCGCAGAGGTAAGCTAGTATAGAATATATTTTCTTAAATTCTCGCTCCGTCCTAATATAACCTACATGTCATTTCTCAAATTTATGTAAAGATTAATTAATATTTAATTCAATTTGCGGCTAGGGACTGTCACTTGTGTCGTTTTTTGTCAGTTTATTTTAGCTTAATTCACTGTCAATTTAAAATATCAGAATAGCTTTTACGCTCAAATTTCATTCTAACAAGAACTAAATATTCATGGATTATTTTTTTTCTTTTCTGAAATTTGATTTCCTAATTGATCATTAATTTATTTCAAATATTCTGAAAAAACTTATTGAAGCATATATTATTGGGAACTTGCCCACTGACATGTCATAGAACTGTGACGAAAGGCTATGTTATTTTGTAATTAGTGACATTCTTTATAAGTACACTTTTTTATAAGTCTGTTTTTCATCTGAAAGCCCATTTTTTGACGGGTTCCACTCAGTATTATTTCTGAGAATAGATCTGTTATTAAATGTGTGAACATAATTCTTTAAAAAAAAATGTTAAATCAATGATAATAACTACAATGTATAAATAACTTAATCTACAGAAATCAGACGGCAGAGGTCTGACTCTTTCCTCACTTCCTTCTTTAATATTTATTTTCTTTATAATTAAAATATTTATAGTTTGGATGAGCAATAAATTTTGTTCAAAGTTTTTTAGAGAGTATCTCCAATTATTTTCATCTTGATTAGGGAGCTTTTACGGGGCAACCCGCCACGCTAAACCCCGATTTGGTGACGGTCTTATAGGAGACATAAGTCAGTTATGTCGAGCAACATTAAAAAAGTGGCTGAAATTGGAAATGGGCATGAACCCACCATTCCTGCCCTCCTCCATATCCTTACTTTTTTTACCTTTAAAACAATCACTTAGAGCGAGTACGGTGGTCGATGTATCACATGCCACACTCTTACTAGAGGAGGTCATGACACAAAAAATATTAGGCAATCCTTCCTGCCCGACATGCCCCACGTAAACCCCGATTAAGCTACGGTCCTTCACCGTATTTCACTTTTCAAAGATGTACTTAAAACGGGAAGATAAAACTTAAAATAGTTAAATCAAGCCAAAATCGGGGGTGAAAAAATAAAAAGCGGAAAATACCTTTGCAATGTAAAAAAATAAAATAATGAATTTAGGATTTAAATTGGTTATTCTTACTCCGATATCACAATCAAGAAAAACCAGCCTCGACGTCAGGGGCATCAGTCTAGACCTAAGCCCCTAACCTCTCATCCTCAAACCTCCACGTCATCAAAATCCTCCCCATCATCTACCCTTACGAGTAAAATTGCCGCCTCCACATCCCCTACCAGTTTCATCTCGTCCAGCTGCTCCAACCAACTCCCTGTCCCAACTACCATTTAAGACCGAAACAGGTCCTCATATCACAGCTCCACATAAATCACTAGCCCAGACCACAGCCAGTACTTCTAGTCACACAAATTATCCATCCCAAGCTCCTAATCTATGTCATCATTATCAAAATCCAATGGATATAACCTCAATTCTCACATCCTTCCTGAAAGATTTTCAAAAAACCATCAAACCTCTCATTAACCTTCTCACAAGAATCCTATGCAATATATTGAATACAGTAAAAGGTTCGTCCCCCCGGTCCTGACAACATTCGGTATGAAATGATCAAAAATCTTTCAAACAGCACAAAAAAAAAATGGCTACTTGATTATTACAACTACGACTGGCAAACCAGAAAATTACCCAATATCTGGTGCAATTCTATTGTCATTCCAATTCTAAAAACTGGTAAAGATAAGCGTATCCCATCTAGCTACCGCCCAATCTTTCTTACAAGTTGTATCTGCAAAATAATGGAGAGAATGGTCAATAGAAGATTATAGAAAAACATAACCTTATACAATCATTCCAATCGGGATTTCGAAAAGGCCGATCTACTATTGACCACTTGATAACATTGGAAGCAGAAGCGCAGTATGCTTTTATTAACGGTCAACAGATGATAGCTGTCTTTGATATGCTGAAAGCATTTGACAATATAAATCATTCCATTATTTTGCAGAAGTTATCCTCTATAGGAATCACTGGACAAATGTTCTCATTTATCAGACAATTTTTGACAAATCGGCATTTTATGGTACGAGTCGGATGTGAACATTCTAAGAAATACAGGCAGATTAATGGGGTACCTCAGGGATGTGTCCTCAGTCCCACTCTATTTTCTCTGGCTATAATGAATTAGGACTCAATTTGCCTAGAAGAGCTAAGCCACTTTTGTTCGCTGACGATCTGGCAATCTTTTATCGATCAGGCAGTATTCAAGATATTCAACTTAAACTACAAGACGCAATAAATAGAATAAAAAACTGGTCATATACTGTCAATATTCAATTTTCCATAGATAAGATAGAATGCCTCCACTTCAGTAGGAAACGAAATACACCTCAACCACCTGATCTATTTCTAGGAAACTCCCTATTACCATAAACCGATTACCATAGATTTTTAGGCCTAACATTCGATAAAACACTAACCTGGCAATACCATAATCGAAACTCAGGTCGAAACGTCGGCATAAAATAAATAAATATGATTTTTTTTTATTTATGTTGTTCTCTGCTGACCGCACCCCCCGACAAACTTCTTCAAGCATTAATCTACGGTCAACTATCTACACCTCATTATGAAAAATTTCTAATTTTTAATTTCTTTGAAAAATGCTATTTGCAACTTTGAAACGACACTGAAAACTAATGTCATTTGTTTCTTTCTAAAACAAAAATTGTTGACCTACTTTACTCCAAGCCACATTAAGTTTTTATAATTTTTTGTAAACATAATATAGCTTAATAGAATCAAAAATATTTTTTTCTCATTCCTCTTAAAAACATAGATCGATTGGTATACTAGTAACCTTGAGAAAAACGTTTACTTTCCAAGTTACAAGCTTAAAACATTTAATTTAGTTCATATGTTTCATGATCATAGTTTTTAATGTATAATGATAATTTATAATATTTCTAAAACGTAGAGGTTTGGGATGTATTTTGAATTGTTTCTAAGGTTTTGAATGTGTAAGCTATTCCGTATTCTAATGGCTTTGATCCAAAGGCCCCCCCCCCGTATAATCCTGGGGTATAGGGGCCCTATGTTTTACATTATGGTTCTGAATTACTTTAGAACTTATATCTCCCTCTAAGAATGAAAGGTAGTAAGGTAATGTCCTCTTTATGCGTTTGAAATAAATACATTTGGCTGGGGGTAGCTTTGTAAATACACGGTAATGAGACATTTATCGAACCCGGCTAGCAAAGTCGGGCTTAAAGGTATTACAAAGCAATTCCCCTGTGAGTTGAAAGAACTTTGAGGTCCTGACCTTTGTATTAAAATATTTATGCTTGGTTTTGTTTATAGAAATGTTTTCAAATTCCAATTTTCATGAAATAGCTTTGTCCAATAAAAAATTTTTTTAGTAACTTATTTACGGCTATACATCCCAAGTCACAGAAAACGTAGGCACAAAAGGTTTGTTGATTGCAATTTTTTTTCCAAGAACATTGGTACTTTGAGGTGACAGAATCTCACATCACATAATTACTTCGCAAAACTGGAGGCGAATCTCAGCTTATCTCTAATTAATTGAAAATGTGGAAATAAAGCTGACTAAACAACTTTTTTTTTTAAAAGGGGGAAATCGTTCAGTGTTAGGTTATTAAATAAATTAGCAAAACCTAACTTGACTTCTTTTTAGTTATTTAATAATCTTCTCTACCTAAAAAAAAAGATAAAAACGCATTCCACTGTGATGACCGCGTGAAAAAAAAAATTATGCATTTTCTGTAAATTGTGTTTTCCCTGTTGTCACGTTATTGACATTGTTCTCTTAAATGCACTTTTAAGATGTTTCAAAATATTTTAATTTTTTTTTAAAGACTTAATCATACAATGCTTTAGCATATAATATTTTTTACCTGTTTGGTATAGTCTATCTATGAATGATGATGTTAAATATGGCTTATTTGGGAGGAAGTTAGAGAATTCTATTTAAGATGAGGAAAAGTCAAGTAATTCGACTGACAAAACAGTGTAGACACCATGTAAATGTAAAGTAAACAAGTAAATGATATTGGAAAAATCTAAAATTAGGAATTTCAATCACTATCGGTGGTAGAAAGCATACTTAGGTTTTGAATTTCAATTGTGTAGGAAGATCCTATTTCATTCATTCTTATTTATGAAAATTGAAGTATGTATGACACTAGACTGAATAAGGAAGTTTTTTGTCATCGATTTTTGACTAAAGTAATTTTCAAAGAATCGGAAAAATATCAACGTACCAAAGAATTAAAGAAATCCAGAGTCAATTGTAATTTTAGTCCAATTTTTATTACTACATCATTTGCGGAATATGAAATGCCTCGCACAATGATTTCATAAAGTGAATGCATTTTCATTGGTTAAAGTTTTATTAAAAACCATTTAAGAAAGAAGTACAAGATGGCTTGATCTCGTCAGAGCCTATTGTTTACTTGCACTAGTTGGCTACTTCTTTTTTGCCACCCTGATCCTACCGTCTTGGATCTAATTAACTTGTCAACTACACGAATTCTATTCTTGAAATTTCAAGCTTGGATTTGAAAACTTTATTTCTAAGTTGTTTATAAGGTCGAACTTTATTACAATTAAGATCCTAGTTGAAAACACTTGGGGGCGTTGTATGTAGAATTATAACTTGGGTTTACTTCGACACTGTTCAACCTGATGGCCAGTCGGAGTGGAGATTAAGAATCCTTATTTTTTATTAATATCCTATCTTCTCACGTGTCTTCGAGAGGGGAGGGATGTATATTGTTCCAAGATTCCTAAATAAAGGCATGTAATGAGGTCAGAACCAGTCATGATGACTCGCTCAGTGAAAAGAGCTGTTCGCACAAAACGAGGGGAATTTTTTTTAGGCTGTATCTTTATTTTAGCAACATATTCGGATGCAGTAGGGAAAGCTCGCTAGGTCTACATTTCAGCTTTATATTTTGAAACAGAAGAAGATAGTTTGTGGTTAGCGTTGGTTTTGTATTTTAGTACGTTCTCGCCCCATTGCATGTGGCGAGATTGGGCCACACTCTTTCCTCTTTTGCAGTTGATATTGAAACAATCGTGGCAAATTACAAAATTTCTTTCTTTTAATCAAAAACACTCACAGTTGATTATGTCTTTGTTTTTATAAAGTATTTCTCAAAAAATTTATTTTTTATTTTTATAAGTTTATTGCAAAACATTCATTTATTTTTCACTAAACAGGTGGGAAAATTATCATTTTTAGGCCTTTTTTTAGAAAGGGTGTAAAAATAACTTCCCCATCCCCAAATGGCCTGTAAGCTGCTGAAAGTATTCAATAAAATAGTGGCACAATCTCGCACCATGAAGCAAACTTATTGATTAGACAACGGCCAATAAATCCTATTATACCAGCAGTACCATACTAGTAACACCAGGGCCCCGTTTCATAATGAAAGCTAATAGCATTAGTTCATAGTACAAGTGTAGAAACTAGTCTGGTAATTATACTGATACTTATTTTTTTCATGATAGGGATGACTATTAGTGATATTACAGGAATTAAAAAATACTAAAGTACAAGTTACTATTGTCCAAGCATGTGTAATTGAATTAAGATTAATCTACAAGACTAATAGTATTAGTCATTACTTTATTATGAAACAGGGTCCAGGTAGTAGGAGACAAAAAAATATTACTTACCAGTGCAAGAAACTAATTTTTCATATCACGAGTACTAACACTAGTTACATTAATTTGATGAAACGGTGAATGGTTAAAAAAAATTTGAAAAAGTACTATAGGATTGTGGTAATATATTTTGAATTGTACGAAAATACCGCTGCGTTTAACGAGAAACCTAATATTTTTATATTACAGCTCAACTTATTTGCTCAATTTCTTCTCGACATAGTCTTGCCACACGTGGCGCAATTTCACCTAATTTTACGGTATCATCGCTCCCGACTCACTTAGCGTAGACATTTCATGTATCGGGCCTGTGATATGTGCCTTTCGTAATTTAACATATTATCCATTTTTGATAATGAAAACTTAATTTTTCCTCTAAAAGCTTTATCCCTCTGATTCTATTATGTTTGGGTTAATGTTGTCTGGTTGTATCAACGAAATAAAAATTGATATTTAATCCGTGGTATAATCGTATAAAATTCATGATTTACATTTATCTTGAATTTTATACGACTATAAAACTAATATTTTAAAACGGGTATGCAATCCAATTACAAAAATTTAACGAATTCAGAAATTCCATTAAACAACAGTGCATAACAGATGTGTTGAGTTCCATATGTCTGATTATTGAGACTATAAATGCATTCTACAATAAACTTTCATGCTGATATCCGAATTGGAAAGCGTACACTGAAAAATGTTAATGGTAGCTTGGCTTGACCGCAACTCATGCTCGCCCATGTGGGATCTCTTTGCGGCCAGTCGTTACTTAGCTCCCAAGGCTAACATATTGCATCTCCTTCTCCCCAGTTTTATTGGCCAGTAGTAAGATTTTTATTACTCATCATTTCTATTTTCTACACAGTTTACGGCCACGTACAGTATGAAAAAAAAAGGAATTGAAAGATACGTTCCTGCCGTAAATCGTTAGGACTTGTTAAGAATTTGAAACTGCTACTTAAAAACTTGTAAATATGAAGCCTTGCAACAAGTGAGCTTTATGCAGGTTTATCTTTGTATAGATATCGAGTTTATTTATATCAGATTGAGTGAAGTTATATCAGATTGTTACGACTTACATGTATGAACTTTGACACATTGAATGAAAGAAATAATATACAGGGAAACCTCTCTGAACGGTCAATTTAATTAGGATAGTAAAATAATTTATATCTAAAAAAATAAATAAAACTAAATCTGTACCGCTACAAAGCATGAAGTGTTAGTGGTTGAGTACTTTTTAATTTTTGAGGATGGGTGGACACCGAAGGGGTCTCCAACTAACAAGGCTAACTCATGGCTATAGCGAAATAGAAAATAATTATCTGCCACAGCCGGATTGGAACCCGGTCCTTGGAGTTAGTAGCACAGTGCCTTACCAATTAGCTACTTACTCACGATTTACATTTATTCATATTAACTAAATTAAAAGAAACGAACATATATTGTTCTTTTTATATTGTACATATATAATTCATAGAATTTTTATATTTAGCTCCAAAAATTCACGAATTTCCATGAACCTTTATTGTTTGTTGTTTTACTTATGACAATTGTCTATGATGTTACTGAATTTCCCCTTCATTTTTATAAAACTCTTTCTTCTTATTTTATTGGAGAGTATTACCCCCCTAGGAAACATTCAGTGATTGCGTATGTAAAATCCACTGCTGTCGTCCAATATTAAGTGTATGTAAGAACAACTCTTGTTCCTCTAAACTTTTGCTTTTACGTTTCACTCTAAACTATGTCTTTAGGAAGCCTTATGGCTCCTGAGATATATTTTAACATAAATCCAAAATTTTATCTAATTCATTAGAAATCAACATTTTGTCAATTTATTTTGGCAAATATCATACAACTAATACTCCTACCTAGATAAACGTCAAATTCTACTTCATTAGGGGTATTCATGATGTTGTGTTAAATGTTATATGTTTTACCATGTTAAATGTTATAACTATAGGATTGTGAGCAGCCCTATTTGAAGTCATGTTAAACGTTAAATGCATAAGAGGCCCTAGCGGATTTTCTCAGCAACTTGTTGTATAAGCCTTTATGTTTATAACCTTCCTTCCAGACCCTCATGTTATTGTTTACTTCAGTTTTGATTTAAGTAATTAATTAAAACATGCCTAGAGTGAGTGAAAAGTGGACTTTGTGTGAAAGTTTAGCTTATGAGTGTCTTATTGATCTTCAAACTTGTGAAGAAGAGAATGAAGATGAGCTAATTGATAACTGTATTGAAAGTCACAACAACTAATATGGCGGCGATCTCAACTGGTCTATTGTGTGACGTCATTCTCGATTTAACTGACCAAGTAACAGACTCTCAGCCATGTTAAATGTTATTTCGTTTTACCACGGCAAAAGAAGGCAATTTTTTTCGATTTAACACGAGTTTTTCCATTTAACACGCTTTAACATAGATCATGAATACCCCTATAGTTCATTCAACTAGCTTTAATTTGAGTCCTGGCGGACATTAGTACGTTTAATGGTTCCTGGTATCTCAGGATTCATTTTTCCCAAAATGAATTCACTCACTATTGATTTTTTGTTATTTCATCATGAAATACTGCTTATTAAAAAATTTTCTCTGGAACTATTGAACGTAAACTGTTCTATTAGGGCTCATGTTTTAGCAAATTTACTCTTCTTTACATAGGATTCTATTAGTTTTTATAGTGTGTAGTTTTAAAGATACGGAGCTCCGAATAATGAATTAATATTTTGTTTACATTTTTAAACAGCTGCTATTTTGTATCCCCCTTAACTATAGTTGCAGGCCTATAAATTTTGACCTGTAACTAACCGTAGGTTCCATTAAAGTATTAAAAATTGGAGTGAAATAACTGACTTTTTTCTTCTCATGGACTCTTCTAGAATTCATTGAGGTAATCAATTTCCCATTTACCCGATTTCGCCCAAAATGTTTATTTAGTAAAGAAATTTAGGGAAGAACCTTGTGGACGGAGCTTAGGTCGACTCAGGGAGAGAAATACCTTCCCCCACTGCATAACTTGCATTGTCAAATACCTACCATCTTTAATTGTTTACAACTTTTTCTTTTTGGTTTAAATTCTTTCTATTAGGTCTACCAATTTTTTAATGCCAAGTTTAATAATACCTCCATCAATTAAAAAAAAATTACGAATTAAAAAAAAAAGTATTTATTGTTATGAAACCACTATTGGCAACTATAGATAATTTTTCTGTTTGAGTTTAATGATGTTTAGGTTTTATATTGTTGTTTTTCGGACATGTTAGGGACAATTGCATTTGGAAATTATTTTGATAATTCAGTTTTAAAATTACTTTTACGTCAAGATAGTTTATTACGTTTACAATTTTAGCATATTCGAAAAAATTGTCTTGTACTAGGATGAAATTTAAAATTATAGAAAGACCCATTTCCATAAACGAATCCCCCAAACAATAATACTTGTTTATTCAAGAAAAGAAATAATAATCAACTAAGAAGGAATAAAACAAAATATCAGCCATGATATCATAATTTAACGGTATATAAACGGTAATCAATTATATGATTACAATTTTTTTTGTTTTATTACCATCTTCAAGTTCGCATCAGTAATATCTATTTGGTTTCTATTTTTAAGTAATCGATAAGTTCGACCGCTTCAGAAGTGCAGTGTTCCTTTGTAGTCATTTTAAGAACCATGACGGTGAAGTCCAATTTTTAAGGTGATTCCTTTTTAAGTATAACATTTGTTAAATATACTACATAATAAAATTAATAGTATATCATTTTTAAAAAAAAAAATTTGTGTGTGTGTATTAATAATATCTTTTGCATCTTAGAAGTATTTTTTTTTGCAAGATTAGCATTATTACACATTTTTATTTCCTTGTTTTTGTTTATGTACATATGTATGTATATGTGTCTCTATTTTCTGATTAATTAATGGATTTTTTTGTTTCGTTTTTAGGTAAGGATTGAATTCATGAAGAATTTTAGTTATGATGTCATAATTATTCTGAATGCAGGTAATTAAAACATTTAATTTTTTTAAAAAGTAATTGTGTGAAAAAACAAATTAAATAAGTATGTCAAGTATATAGTTCAATACTGAATACTGTACCAAACTTAGTGTTTTTCTCTTCTTTTACATTCTGTTTTTTTCTGAAAATTTCTATAGTAAGCAAGGGTATTCAGAAAAGAGTTTTTCGTTTGGGTAAGCAAAATCAGTAGGGAGAATATTATGAAATTATTACAAGACCCATTTTAAACAAATCCTCAGCTTTCCTCCAAACTTGGACCAAATAAGATTGACTGTTTTTTTTTTAAATATAGGAGTGTTGAGGAGAGAATAAGTTCGATAAGCCGAAATAGTGGTTGGAATCTGATTGATATGAGGCCAAATATCTATCTACACAGCCTTCTTTCTATCGAATATGTCCAAACACCAACTTAACTCATCAGAACGGAACCAAATATGTTCCTTAATTGTTTTAAAAGTATAATATGAGTGCAATTTTTCAATTCTGAGTATAATTATTTTTTTTATTTTCTGCATGAACAAAAAGCCT
>NW_027113876.1:574718-578624 GCF_000696795.3 Halyomorpha halys | reverse complement strand
TTTTTTTAGACAGAAAAAAGGAAGACACCATAAAATGTACTCTGCTCCCACTACAGTTCTTTGGTTCATTCTTCGGAAAGAAAGTGTTGTTTCTAGATCAACAGTTGTACGAGGTGATGTCATCAGCATTCATGTTCAAACACCTCGGTTATTCTCCGTTCGAGTGAAGGGCCACTACACTAATCCACTTTATTTTACTGACGCTGAATGTATACTATAAAAGTTAGAATGGTCTCCGCAGTTAGTATCGAGTCGTTTCACACTGAGCTATACCACTCCCCAATGTTAACAAAAATAAAAATGATTATTATTACTTATTTAACATGTATTTGCATTTATTTATGTATGTATTCGGTACCTATATATTTTTCTTTGTACATATTTCCTGATTTTGTACATATAATGCATATGTCGCATCATGAAATTTGTAATAAACGGTTTCACATAATTTAAAAGAAAAATGCTTATGCAATACTTCAATGGTCAATTTTTGTATTTAGTTCAATATGTGTACTTATAATGGAAAATTGTCTAATGCTTTTCGAAAACAAACGAATAATGAAAAAATAAAAAAGTGAAATACTAAGACTGAGGATGATTATACTACACTAAGCTGTCCATACACGCACGCATACACACACACATTAAAAATGGTCTAAGTCAAATTTCTTTACAAGCTAAATTTTAATACAACTTTTTTTGCCTCGTATTAATTTCATACGTCTAATGTGTTATTTTTCCAAGTTTTTTCAAGGATTTGTGTCGTTACCTGGATTTCATTTTATCTAATCTTTATAAAATGATTGACGTATCCGATCTTCAAATAAATAGGTATCTTCCTATAAATGATTTCTCGGAATTTTATCTTCGCAGTTGTTTGAATATCCAAACCTTATAAAATAACAATTTGCTCGTGGTTTAAAATTTTTAATAAATAATTTATTGATCCTACTACCATATTTTGTAAATTGTTGAAAGAAATTTCGAAGCAGATATTTCTCCCAATAAAAAAATAAAATAAAAATCTAAAGCGCAAACTGGTCCTCCATAATTTCTGATCAAAAGTTCTTTTTTTCTTACTAGAATTTTATATTCTTCCACGATACAAGCGGTTTACTTTCAAATGTACTAAACATTATACATTGAATCATGAATTTTAAAAACATGGCAATGCTTTAGCATAGTCATTGCCTGTATTTTACAAAAACATCAATAGAGACCTAGAAGCGGGCCTGTTTTACTTCCACTGACCTACGCATGGAATATATAGTAAGGGAAAATATTGCGGTCATAAACATTTCCAATTCTAATGTTTAACGGCAATACATACTTTGAGATCCCTTCAGTTCAAAATTCGTTACTCCTTAATACCAAATAGGTCTTATATCTCATTGAAACAGAATTTTCAAAAACATCTTCGTCTAAAGTACTTTAAATTTTGTTTAAAAAAATTAAATAAAATAACAGGTTCTTATTTTTAGCAATAAACAATGCACAAATACGAAATATTACAGAATTTTATGAATAAATAAAGGAAAAATTCTTTTCTACTAAGAAATCTGTCTTTTTTTTTTTTCACTAACTGTTCTACTCCAAATGTAGGGATGTATGTACGTTAGTAAGTGAAGCTCACCAGAATCATCATGAAACCGCACCAGATGTTTTTATATTTATGCTGTCCGACATTGTAATTTTGTAAAATAGCGTATCATTTTTTTTCTTCTAATACTTTGCTGGTATTCAATGGTGTAAGTGCGCGCGCACACATCGTCTGTGTGCGTGTGTTTGTAAATCTCTGTACCTAGGAACTAAAGAACAGCCCTTTTTTAACCCAGAATTATTTATTATGTACAACCTGGTTCTGGTTAAATTCCGATTAAAAATTGTTAAATTATTCTTATTAGAATGTTATATTAAAGAAATATGACAGTAGCCATTGAATAAATACTATTTTACATTATTCTTTGAACAATGAATTCATGTCAATGATCATAAAACTAACTCATAACTCTCATCTGTGTTAATCAACGGTTAGGTCATGGTTTAGGTGGATATCCTTGAAAATAATGTATAACGTCAGAAATTGTTTCGTTGTGATGTCTACCATTTCTTAGGCATTTCATAAGCTTTTTGCAGGAATGTATCCTATGACAAGTTAAAAATACTAGATTTAATGTAGCATTTTTTTTTTTTAATTTTAAAAACCTGTTTTAGTTTTATAAATTTAATTTGCAGTTTATTCTTAATTATATAATTAATTATGGGTAGGGTGGTGGAAGGTGTTTTCTTTATCAAATAATCTCTGTGACCTGATAAGCAGTATTTATGCAGTTCAGGGTTAAAATTGATATAGAACCATCTGAGTGCCAACTCCAATATTCCCTGTCATTGATAAATACCATTAAATTCAGATAAACGGTAATCGGCATTTTGTCCGATAGATTTGGCTACATACTGACACGGAACCAACCCCTTGTGTACCTTGGTGTCTTCAGTGTGAAACGCGAGTGGATATTATTGATTCCGAGGATATATATATATCTGTTTTATCATTTTAAATATATTTACAATCCAAAATCCTTCGTAAAATCCTCAATGCTCCTTATTTTGTTACTAATAAAACCATTCATAAAGACCTAAATGTTCCTTATGTAACCGATCTAGCCCGAACCCGATATTATTCCTTCCATAATAAACTCCCTAACCACCCAAACCCACTAGTTTTTAACCTTGCTTCCTCTTCCATTCCTGGCAATCCTCCGAGGCGCCTGAAAAGAAGATGGTCTCGTGACCTTATATTGTAAACTGTTAGAGTTTAGAGTTCTACTACTGGGTAGTTTCTCTACATGCTGTATCATATCATTATGATCAAATTTACTTGTTGTATTTTTTATACAGTTGTAAATATCAATAAATAAATTAAAAAAAAAAAAAAAACATTTTAAATGGCAAGGTTTGTGATTGAAAAAAATGAACTTACACGGTTTTGTAATATTTAAAAAAATAACAAGAATGACGGTGGAACTTATTTGCCTAATGAATGTACGTCCAACTTTTCAAGTTATTTACACGCGTTACATTCACATAATAGAAAGTAACGATTATATGCCAAGCCTTTAATATCTTTTTAGTACATGACACGCCTTAACTGCTCCGCTAACAAATAACTTCAAACAGTTTATCAAGAAACCAATATTATAACAGCATATCTTCCATTAATAATTTATTTGACGATTCATACATGTCAAAATAATGTTGAAAGGTATCTTTTTAACTTCCAACAGCTCGGGTCGTATCATTACAAGTCTACCCAACTCTGAGTAATATTAGTTTTTTTAGATAGTATTTGTATAGAATCAGAATTGATTCCTTAACTACAATATTATATGATTATACGGTAATCATTGTTTCCGCTTGTCTTGATTTATCATCATAAACATTAGTATATGTATTTTTAAACTATTAATTGGCTAGTAGTTATACTGTTACCGTTAATTGGAAATAACGATTACTTGTATTGAACTTAAAAAGAATCAGTTTTAATTGAAACTAATCCTTGCTCGTTTCAAAACAGGAATTTATTAATTATCCATAACAGGAATAATTCCCCTTACTGTTAACAAACTATTATCTTAGCAACGGCAACACTAACAAATTTATATAATCTGTTTATTTTGCGTTTTTTGTATATCTCTTTTCCTTTTATGTTTTATATTGACTTTTCTAAAATCTTTGGTTTTTTGAGGGTATATTATACTTATCTCTTACCACTCTTGTTTCCGGATATTTGTTTTTATCTTGGGAAAATATTTTTTCGTTAGTTAATTATAAGTTGTAAACAATAATAAAATTATTTCCTAGTTTATGTTTTTCTACTCTTAATAGTGGCTATGAATAATACTAAAT
>NW_027113876.1:572643-574238 GCF_000696795.3 Halyomorpha halys | reverse complement strand
AAATTTTATCACGGCTAACAGTAACAACATCGCTCATTAAATATAATGTAGGTATTAGGATTTCCTGCTGTAAAAAAACATTTACAATTTTTTTTTTTTTATGTAGAATTAGAAAAAAAGGAATTGAAATAATCAGGTTACGTAGGAAAAAATATTTGATAAAATTTATTTAGTTTAAAAGCAAGGATAATCCATTTCTTAATTTAGTTAAATCTTCTTCTTTATGAAATTAAATATACATCCCATAAAATTAATTGAAAAACTATAATTATTCATTTTCAATGGCTACTAAATATGAGGAGTAAGTAATTATATCAGATAAACTAAATTAAATGTTTTTGTTGGAATTTCTGTATTTAAGCCATGTCAGACTATTTAAATGAGGATAATACCTTGGTAATATTAAATATTGCAATATTCAATTATACGTTTATATTACCTTTTTTTAATCAAAATTGTTTGGTCCGTTTTTCGAGATAATTGTTTAGTTAGTTTAATTTTGTTTATCTTTTCAGAAAATTTAGAATAATTTAATCGATTTAATAATAGCAAAAATGATAGGAAAAACAAATTAAGTAAATAAATGGATAATACAAGTTTATCAGAGCAGAGTATTAAAGGATATAACAATCAGCATGTAAAAGAAACATGATTAATGAAAAGTCCCAATCGTTTAAAGTGAATTAAAGATATTTTTTTTGTTTATTTTATCGGGGACCAGTCGACAAACATTTGTTATCCTTGTAAAAAGCAATGAACAAAATGTTTACTTTAAAAATAGGTACTTCTGAATTTTTTAAGATAGTATCTTTTTTATTATTATATTATAATTGTTAATCGAATAATGACCCTGTCTTTTTATATTAAATTTAATGTTTTGTTTCATGTCCAGGCACTCATGTTATACTGGATATCTTATTGAGAATATCATGGCCGCATTCCTCTATGCTTTATAATTTATAAAGTTAAATGTATTAAATGGTTGACTATAGATATGGAAAGGGTATATTTCCTTTGCCCAGGTTAAGTATATTTCTTTTTATCTGAGATTGGAGATTTAGTGGACAATCGTCTTGAACATTCTTGACATACTTCAAGATCGTTCTCAGAGATAATCCTGGCATGTAGGTTTTCTCAGAAGAAATAAGCATTGCAACAATCTCAGCAATTTATTTTATATTGCTCCTATGTTTGTTCGTTTTTTTCTTTATATTATTATGTTTAGCTCTCCAAAAGCACTTCGAGAATAGAAAGTTATTTATGGGATCGAAACTGAGAATTTGTGTTACAGTCATCTTACACGTGAATTTAAAAATATATAGGGCATCTATGAACCATAAACATGAACGGAGAATTAAATGTAGGAAAGTAGATACTCACTATTATTTAGTCCATGTTTTTAGGACAGAGCAAAATAAAATCATAATACTTAGTTGCAGTTTTTATTTGAAATTGTACGTTTGAGATGTTCTAGGCTTTGCTGGGAGCGCCCCAATTTGGGATGTTCTAGGCTATGCTGGGGCCCCTATTTCAGATGTTCTAGGATTTGCTGGGGCCCCTATTTCAGATGTTCTAGGCTATGCTGGGGCCCCTAT
>NW_027113876.1:560781-572593 GCF_000696795.3 Halyomorpha halys | reverse complement strand
GATGTTCTAGGCTATGCTGGGGCCCCTATTTCAGATGTTCTAGGATTTGCTGGGGCCCCTATTTCAGATGTTCTAGGCTATGCTGGGGCCCCTATTTCAGATGTTCTAGGATTTGCTGGGGCCCCGATTTCAGATGTTCTAGGCTTTGCTGGCAGCGCCCTCAATTTGAGATGTTCTAGGCTATGCTGGGAGCCCCGATTTCAATGGAACTTTTTTCGTAACAATTGGTCGAATAATTTAAGCACTTGTCTCAAGTATCTTGCCATTGAGCCCTAGAAGTCCAAATTTTTTTTTTTCCAATCCGGTCACGTAAAATATTTTTTAATCGTTATTAAAATTCACACATAAGGGTTTTAAAAGCCGGTCAATAAGAATTCATTGGCTTTTACCAAAAAACCTATTTTTTTTTTTTTTTTTTTTTTTTTTTTTTTTTTTTATTCAACATCAGAAAAATGTAGATTGGTTATAATATTTTAGCTTATTGCTCACCATCCTTCTTTTAGGAATAAAGTTGTTTTTATAAATTTAAATCTTTATTAAATAAAATTGTTTTTAAAGTTCAATTCCTATTTATACTATATAATATTAAATTAAATCATAAAAAACAATTAGAAATTAAGGACATACATATGTAGGATAGGATTCTGAAAAACAAATACGAATAAGGAACATCATTGTTTGACGATCGTTCATTACATTTTATTGCTTATTCTTTATAAAATTAATTGTACAATTTGTTTGGGCTTAGTGCTATGTATTGTAAGAGGAGAAGATATTTAATTTATTGTTTTGTTTTTTTTTGTAGATATTTAGCAGATGATGTTAACATGTACGAACGCAGGCTTTTTATCGTCCATAAAGTTATTTTTTGAGATTTGCAAATCACTGTGATCAGAATAACTACTTGTTTTGTTTAAATTTGTAACGAAACAGTAAATACAACAGTTTTCTTAATTTTAATGTCTTAAAATGCAGTGTATATTGTACCAGTTAATGGTTAACTTATTTTAAATTTAGCAACATGCGCCTTTTCTCGGCTAGTATAAAACTGTATTCTTCTAACAACAGTCTTCGAAATCATAATAATAAGTAATTATGATTATGATTTATAATAGTGATTACTATTTCTTTGATCAAAAATTATTACCCAATTAATTGTTGGTTGTATCAGAGTTTGTATCCTATTTACGTAAAACCATTTCTGTACAAGTAGCCGAAGTAGGAGGTACTTGGGATATTCTGAGGTTCGTTTTTGGCGATTTGATGGTACATCGCTGCTAAATCCTCGGCTGCATATTTCAGCTCTAGCTTTATATGAATTTGTTGTCCTCTGACGAGCCGGCAAAAGAACAAGGTTGGCTGGATTTCGGTCTGTACTCGATGCCAAATCAGCAATAATCGAATTTGACATTCATAACCTTTTGGTGAAATTTATTTCTAATCGAAGTACGATGAATGTTGTGTGATGCGCACACCACTCCAAATATTTTTAAAACCGATATTTTATTTTTGGTTCTTTTATTGTTAATTTGTAATGAATAACTAGTTTTTGACGAGGAATAACACTTCTTAATAACGGTTGTTTGAAAAAAAAAAATGATGTTTGTTAAACATTAAATATGAATCATAGCTGAAAATAAAATATTGCTCTGCGAAATAATTATAGTATACACCCTCCATCCATTACTACCCTTTTTCATTTGTGTATATTATATTCTTCTTGTTAATAGATTCTATACAGTTGGAAATGTGGGTACTGCAGAAGCAAGTAGAGATTGCTGGGCTACGCCTGAGTCAGCTTGGCGTTCTTATCTGGAAATCCGAGGACAGTCTTGCTAACTCTCTGACCTTTTCTTCTCTCTTACCGCAACACTTACAATTAGTAATATTATTTCATTGGGCATTATTATTTTTCTTTCTTTTTTTTTATTAGATTTTATGGTGGCTTATGAGTTTTGTTACTTTATTGTTAAAAAAAAAATCTCTCACACACTTATAGTAATAATCAAACCTTTTGAATGTAGATAACTGAAAGAAAAAATTGACTAATCTTAAATCTTTGTTAAAACTAATACATTTGCTTACGAATTCAGTAAATTTATATGTTTTTTGAAATTTTTCATTAGCTTGTATGACTGAATATCGTAATTAATCCCCGTACTGTATATATTACTTATAGGTAAGTGGAAGGTAAGGTAAAGAAGTCAGATATTTTTAAAACATTTGTTAACATTAAATTAATCGATAGGCCTAGGTCATTAACGGCTAGGTTATACAGGACTAAAGCTTGAGTAGAGAGTACTCTTCTGATATGACTATTAAAACTTCTTCATTCTTTTTTTGTAAACACAAAGATTTTTTTTAGATACATTCTTTATGGGCTCGTTAGTAAGTTCTCACAAAGTTATATTAATAGTTTAAACCTGCTAGGAATGTAACCTGGAAAATTTCTTCCGCAAAGAATTATGAATAGGTTTTTTAAAAAATGATATACTCTCTCCTTCTTGAAACAATGGGCAATATAGGCGTCTGAAAAGAAAAAAGAAAAAAAAACTTGGGGCTCAATTTAAAGCTTTCGTCGTATGGTATGAATAATTTATACCGTATCGCATTTTAATGAGACTTGTACATATTTGCCGTTTTGATGAAAAGTTGAAATAGCATCAGAATTTTCATTTTCCTTCATACAATGTTCTTAAAATATTATGCTTATTATTATTGTAAATAATACAATTAGTTTTAACAAAACAATATTTTTCAATTATTTAAATAATGCTAGGGAATAATAACTTTTTTGTATTTTTAGTTTAGTACAGTGGTTTATTGATTCTATTCCCTTGTCCCTCTTGTGATTTCTTTTAACATTTGGATATTTCATAGATACTCGGTATTACAGAGGTGTACTTCTTTGTACATATCACCTAAGGATGTACCGTGATGATATACGGTACCCAACATCTTTTCGGAAATTATGGACTTAATCCGTGATGGATTTCTATCTACATTTATATTCGTTTTTAGAGATTTGTCCGAAAAGTTAGTCCGAGAGTGACATAGTGAGAGTGTTATATATCTATAGAAATATAAAAGTTGATTTGCAAATATCAAGCCCAAACTTTTTGTAGAAGTTCATAATACCAAGCCCTACTAGAAATAAACCATAGCCGAAAAATTGTACCCAAGGGTGAAATCGCTTACTTAAGAAGTGAATATGACTCGATATTTCCATATATTTTATTTATTTCTTTTAATGAGTTAATACTTTGGATTATATGTAAGGGCACGAATAAGAAAAAAATATTTATTAATGCCAACGTTTCAGACAAAATTTCTGGACTTCAGGGCTAAGAAGAAAAAAAAAAGGATACCAATAATCATTAAAATAGAAATACAGAATAATTAGAAACTTAAGAAGATAACAGATAATATTGGTACATAAGTAGTATTGAAGAAAATGCTGAGTGTAATATTATTAGATTATTGAAACTGTATATAATAATAATATCTATAGAATATAGTAATATTAAATTAATAAAAAGGGAGAAAATAATGTAGATACGAAAATCAACATCATAATTTCTGAAAAGTGTTTACAATTTTCGCTTCATGTCCTGATTTTTTAAACTGTGATAATGAAGTATGTTTACCATGTGTCATAAGGAAAAGACATTTTTATCTGTCAGGGCTGTCTTGATTGAAAAAGTTGTCACCCTTTTTTTTAATTAAGACAACACTGACGAAGCCCTGCAAAGATGGCCGAAACGTTGTTTAACAATAATTTTCTACTATTTTTGTATCTTTGTTGAACGCTCCCCGGAATATGTTCTTACAATTTAAAGTAAAATAAGCTTACATGAAATATGATACCGAAATAATGAAGATTTTAATTTGGTATTTTTAAAATAGAAAACTAAGTTCATATTCGATTTCAGATTCCCTAAAATCCTGACTCTAGAGATCTCTAACAAAATAAAAAAAAAAAAAAATTGATTTTTTCCTCTTATTGGTGGGATTGAATTTATTTACAAATTTTCCTTGCACATTCAATTATTTTAAAACCATTATAATGAAGAGTTTTCGCGTGCTCTTGTGATATATTTGCTAGGTTTGAAGGCATTAAAAGGCGCTTAAATATTGTAAATACATTCTCTTATATCTGAAATTGAAATCGGAGGCTGTTGTAGTGTGATGAGGAAGACATCTTGACATTCTCTCGTCTGCAGCGCCATCAGTTCTAATCCGGTCTGGGCGGGTTGACTATTGTTTCGTGGCGAACCCACAGGATGGACATCGGCCTTCCCACTCTTGGTGGAGTAGTTTGGTAACCTATAGGATAACCCAGCTTTTCTAACTTAAGTTGAAGAACATAAGGACGTCAAACTAATAACTAAGAAAATATTCAAATAGAGTTTGATTTTGTTTAATAAATCTTACAATTATTTTATTTATTTAATATCAGATAGGCCTGGTGGGCCTTACATGGTTGATATAACCGTTACATTTTATTTTATTTTTTTAACAAATGTTTATGGGGGGTAAGCCTCGTACAAAAGACTCCCATAACTATATACAATTTTATAATTAAAAGAAAATAAGATATAATAAATAGATAAAAATAATGCTTCTTAATTAAAAAGAAAAGTCAAATATGAACATTTGTAGACCTAACAAAACAAACAATTGCCCTATAATGGTAAAAAAACAAGTTAATTTGAAAAAAAAAAAAAAAAAAAAGACGAGAGAAGAGAAAAAATAATAATAATAAGTTAAATAGAAGTAGTGTGAATAATATAATTAATAAATACAGAATTTAGTACAGAATGTCCTGCAGCAGCCTGGGCTTCAGTCTTCGGGATATCCGTATAAATCTTTCTAACCATCCTAATCATTTGGTTCAATCCTTATCCAGTTCCACCCATCCCTACAATCCACCTCGGAGGTTGAAACGGCAGTGGCCAAGAG
The DNA here is from genome assembly GCF_000696795.3 of Halyomorpha halys. Classification (NCBI taxonomy): domain Eukaryota; kingdom Metazoa; phylum Arthropoda; class Insecta; order Hemiptera; family Pentatomidae; genus Halyomorpha; species Halyomorpha halys. The sequence goes on along the minus strand of NW_027113876.1, from coordinate 567,631 downwards.
ACTTATTGTAAAATAAAAATGGACAATTGGAGTTCTGGCAATGGTCAGATTCTCCACTCAAGTTGAGTGTTTGCGGCTTTAGCGCACTTGCTCAGCCTCCACTGGCTCACTACCAGTGATGCGGCGAGAGGGATGCGCTGGGATCTAATGAGCTCTGCTCCACCCCTCACATGTGTGGGATAGAGTGGGCTCAGGGATCCTCAGGTCGATTGAGTAAATATTGTATATTAGAGTGTAAATGTGACTAGAGATTATTTTATTTTATTTATTTATTTTTTCATGCACATAGTTTGATTATGTTCATTTTCTTTATCCCTCTGCTTGTATATATTTTAAGAGAGATTTTATTATTTTTATGTACTTGTTTTTCATTCTTATTTTATTTTATTTTAGTAAGAATGTGATCATTCATCACTATTGCCTATTGCCCACAACTGTGTGGAAGATTGTAATATCTATCAATAAATAAAGTTCAATTATAAAAAAAAAGTTTTCCGGTTGAAGTTGGGTTCCTCAATTTGTAGGTCACTGCTCCTTTAACCGTCAGTAACAGGAAGTGGAACATCATGAACCGTTTCTTGATGTAATTCTCTATTTATTCCGTTTGTTGTTCCCAATGCAATTGGCTATTTCTTATGAACCACGGAGAATCCACTGCAATTCTTAGGACTTTATTTTGAAAATATTGTAGTTTTTTCCTTTTCGTGAAGGATGCCGCTCCTCAGACTTCACAGCCGTGGGCTGAGAATTGTTTTAAATATAAGTACAGTTTATACTATATATATATACAGTTTTTACTGGTTTTAATTTGGAGTTTCTATTTAGGATAGAAAGCATTGCTAACGTTGCGTAGGTTTGAGTTAGTTTGATGTTGATTCCAGGTAAGGCGGCGATATAGGTGAATTCACAGGTATCTTACTGTAAACCTTACAACTTAAAGGAAGGAGAAAAAAGAAGGATGACTTCTCTTAGTTTTCTGACCGTTTTACAACAAAATTCATGCATTCCTGTACTATTTCTGGGCACTGGAAATGTCAGCACCTTGGAATGTAGGCGTATTTCCAGGATTGATTTGAACTCCATTTATACATAGATATATATATAGATCCCATGCACATGCAGACAGAGATAGCTTGTAGATAGATTGTAGAGCTGATTAGGGACGCACATTCACATGTCCATTTGATAAGGATTTGTGTAGGTGGTGTTTGACGCTTACGCCTGTCGGTTCACATTAAAGCTAGACCTGAATGGATGGTTTCCAATTAACAATTTATAAAATGAACTTTTCGCGAATTAATTATTTCGATTGAAGTAGAAGAGGAAGAATTGGTAATATGAACCCCGAATATGTTTCAATGCTTTCAATCGATTTGCGATGAAACTAGATAATTGTGCTCTTACCAAATTACAGTTCTCTACATGCGCGCCTTTTGGAGCAAGAGATTCTCGAAATTGATTTCTAGCTTTTCGAACATTTTCGTGCCGTAAGTTCCATTAATTGCTACAAACTTTTTAGTCTGAGCAGCTGGGTACCGCAAAAAAATGGCACATTTTTAAAATATACAAAAAAAAAAATTGAAATTAAAAAGCCAACAATCATGTAATCGAGCATTTATTTTTTAACAGCGGGCTTCTTATTTCCCTACATATTTAACCACTCTGAAGATAATTGTGCAAACTTTTTTTTTAACTCGACAAGGGTGCCGAGAACTTTAGTTGGCCAAGTATTATATCCTGCCAGAAAAGGTTAGGGTACCGCTGATCTAGGAGATATTTCACTCTGTCACCGTGAGCAATGGAAATTGAAGATGTTATGATTATCTATCTGTATTGGAGGGAAGTGGCGTAACAGCCCCACGGCCTCTATCCTTGATCACCATCTCCTTGTTCTCTGAATTATGTGTCGCTGAATCCCAAGTGGTCCCGGCTCCGACCCATATTTATTACTTGTATATTACACCAGTTTCCAATTGTTAAGTATTTGATAATTGGCGCCCCTAAAAAATAATACATTGTTTGGAAAAAGAAAAAAATCTAAATTTAATAAGCAAAAGTGATGGGTATTTGGTTTTTTTTTTTTGAAAAATAAGGATTATTTATTAAAAAAACAAATTAGTTTAAGTAAATTTTACTTATTTACAAAAAAACATTTTTTAAAAATATTTTAAACTAGATGTACTCAGTTATGTAAAAACAAATACCTTAAAATAAAACAATTTAAAATCTCTAATAATTAGTTAATAGTTGAGAATGGATATATAAATGAGAAAAAAATTGTTTGGAGAAGTTTGTCGGGGGGTGCGGTCAGCAAAGAATAACATAAATAAACAAAACCATATTTATTTATTTTATGCCGACGTTTCGACCTGATGAAGATTTTTTTGGTATTTTTTGGTAATTCTCAATTTTGCTAATTTATTTTTCACTTTTCAGTCACAAAGTAATTTTCCAACAATTTTTGCTTTCCACGATTGTTAAATTGTATAATCCCTTTAGTAAATTTTTTTGTATGATTAAAAATAAGATACTTGTAATATATGGTACATATGTATCAAGGTAAAATCCTTCACGGGATCTTAAACGGCGCCAACCCAGTAAATAGGCTTGATTGATTTAGCCTTATTGTTTTTTTAGTCCGAAAACAACTTCAAGTCGAACATTAAGGTTGCACTAAGAGCATATTAATACAAAATTGTTTTCTTTTTTATGTAATTAATGATTTTTAACATAACATTTGTCAACAATAATCATCAAAAGAAAAAACAATTTGTAAGTATTAATTATTTTTTTATATACACAGGCAGTCGGAATTTTAAAACCACCAATTGTGTTGAGGAAATATTTTGATGTTAAAATCGTAATATGTTTGTAATTTTTTTTTGTCATATTAAAGTGAAAAATTATTTTAGTTTCGGTATTATTAAACTTTCAAATATTTATGTAATATTAAATTTTTGATAAAAAGCTTATAATAATTATTATTAAAAACAAATTGATTCCAAACAGTTTTCATTGATAAAATTTTATTACAACTATTATTAAATTATAAAAACAAGTAATGAGAAAAATTAAATTTTTAAAATGTTATACATTTGGGTAAAATAATCGTTGTGATTAAATATTATATAAAATATTTATTGAAATATAGATAAATTTGTTATTGAATAAAATAACATTGAACTCAACTTTAGTTTTTATTGTGAACTTTTTGTTTTTATGGTCGAAGATGTCCCAGCTGCCTGTCAAAACCAGAAAACCAATTCTAGTATTTGAAAAAATAAATAGATATATTTTGGAATCAACAAAACGAAACTAAAATAGCTTTTCAAATGTAACAGTTATACAAGAAAATACAAAAAAACAATTTATTTTAGAGGATTATATTTAAAAAATAATCAACTCACATATCACATAGATTAGGACGTTTTTTTAAAAATTTATTCGAACTAAAATTAACCCAAATCCTTAACTTCGTAATAGGTTGTATTAGAACTCGCTTTTATTAGTGTATATCCCAAAAGGTTTTTATAAAATGATAATTATTGACTGAAATCGGCTAGAAAATTTTTTTCAATTTTTATTTTGTGTTTACATAATTTCACTTGAAATATGTACATTGCAATGGATAAAAAAAATAATAATATCTAGTTGCTTAATATATATTATAGATTGTATCGGAAATGTGGAGGTTTCATCTCGGATGGCTTTAATTTTTGATCGGTAGTAGTAGTGTATAATAGTACAGAGTATACGAAAATTAATTTTTGCCTATTTTATTTTTATTTAATATAAAATTCATGTTTCTATTAAACAAATATTTTATGTGACTGTTGTATATTTTATTGAATATACAAGTGTTCCCAATGGGTTAGCATTTATTCCACGATGTGCGGTAGGAGACGTCCGGATATCTCTTGTTCTTCATGCAGAATTCGCTAAGGTTTGGACTTCCCTGTGGTCGGAAAATGCTTGTTATCTTTATTTCCATGAGCTGTCACGCACTTTTTGTCACCATGTTTCTATAATTCAAAACTTAACCTCGAGTTTCCTCGTTGTTGTAGAATTCCGTATGCGAATCCTGAGCCTTGATATAAATCCTTTATATATATTTCATATTTCACCCAACGGTTTATTATTGGGTGATACTGATGTATTCAATTAACAATTTTTATTAAAATATTGGTATAATTAACTAAGGCAGTGTAAGATATTTAAATTTTTAACGTTTTAGGTATTTCGTTTTCTGTTTTATTAATAATTATTTATTAATTGAAGAATATTACTAATAAGTGCCACAATGATTATTAGGGCTCTAAATGTTCATTTAAGTAATATATAAAGGGCAAAATAATGATAAAAAACATATTAATAATGAAGAAATATCACAGTTATAAAAATAGGTTAAACAATATAATAATAATTAAATAATTACAAAGTTAATAAAACAATTCCAATAAAATTGGATGATTATTGGTTAGCTGTGTGAATGTCAAGAAAGTTGCAAAAATAGCTGAAAAAACTATTTATTAGTAACCAACATTATTTATTAGGAACTAACGTCATGCTAACGTAAGTGCTTCATCACTGCTATTCAGAATTAACCTCAAGGATTCAGTCCGTAGTACTATCTCCCTGCAGTTCCAATAAAAATAAAATAAATCCATTTTGTAATTATTTGTAAAGTTTCATTTTTATTTTTATCCTAATAAATAAAAACTTAATCTATAATAACGTACAGGGTAATATCATTCTATCAGCCATATTAATAAGATATTATAATTTCCCTTATATTGTCTACAATGTTACTAATTCCTTTAGTATGGAGTATAGGCAACATTAGTCTTAATTAGTTAGTGTTAGATTTCAAAATGAGATTTAAAATTACTGATTTATTGAACTTATACTTAATGCAGAAAGGAATTCTCATTTAATAATTTTCCCTAAACATTTATGGCTAAAAATATTTTTTTAAATTTAAATAAAAAAATTAAACAAACTAGTATGTACCTAAACTGATTTTTTTTTGTGTGTGTGTGTTTATATGCTCTTTCGAATCCGACCTGCTAATCGTGCAAAGCGTTCTATTATTCTCGTTCTCTACTCTCGATTTCTTGGCGATCAATTCATTTCTTTTTGGACTATTCTTTTTTTGTTATTTCTAAAAATAAAATGAAAAAGTATCAATTTCCAATAGCATTGTTTTAAAATGAAGCGGATATAATTTATAATTTGTATTAACAAATGGCATAATACAAAAAAATATATATAAAACCTAGTTACGAGTTTATTGTAATACATCTATAATATACAGGATACAACAATGAACGACCGTGCCGTATAAGATATCAAGGTTTTGCTTACCTCAGGAGCTTAGTACTGAAATAGACTAAAATAAAAAAATAAATTGTTTTTGAAATTGTTGATGCAACTTCAAATATATATCTAGTAAATATGGAATAAAATTATTTAGTTTTTTAGGTAATTGCGTTTTCCTAGTCGAGTCTTTATGAACATTGTTTTCTAAAGTAGATAACAAATGAATATTATTTGGTATAGGCTTACTTTTAACATATGTGTATTTCCATTTGTTTGGGCGGAGTCTTACCATTCCGAGATCTATTGGCGGTGCCGGTTCGAATCCGGCATGGGGCGTTGACTTTTTTCAGTGAGTGGCGGTCCTACAAAATGAAAAATTTTGATCCCCTACCATGGTGAAAATAATGGGAGTATAAATAAATAAATTTATAACTGGCTACATGGAAAATTCCAATGCCATTAAAATATTTTTTTAAAAAATACATAAATTATTATATTATATGTTTTCGATCATTGTATCTACAGATCTTTGTTTGCATTTTACATTTTTTTACTTATATATTTAAGGGGGAAGAAGTGAGAACTTTATTTCTGGCTGGGGAAAATCAGGGAATCCTACTGTCACTCTTGTAGACACTCTGAGGTTCTCGCATTTCCAAATTAGGGGATGGGCAGAATACTGTAATTCAAGGACATAACTCTCGGGTTAAATCGCTGCGGTCATTAGTCAATACTTTTGGAAACGTTTATAAGAAAAGAAGCTTTAGAAGTTTCAAAATATATTAATTAGAACAAGGATTTTTATCAATGACAAGAAATACAATTGCCATCCATTTCCTGTCATATTCTATTTAGGCCATGGTAAAAACAAGTAAACTAGCTTAATGATGAAGATGGAGTAGGTAAACAAGTTAAGGTAGCATTTTCCTTATTGAAAGGACTTGTTTTAACTCATATCCGTCTTCAGCCTTCCGTCTCTTTTGCCTTATTCTCACCGCTTAGTCGCTTGAGTTAGTACCAAATAGAATTAAAGGTGAATAATAATGAATTTTTATGAATAATATTTTAGTCTCACTATATTTATTCTACTTTCTTCTTGTATGAATTGTATCTCATTTGCTTAGCACTGATGAACACCGTTAGGCTGAAAGATCGCAGTCTAGAATCCAAAGAATCCCTCCCTTTTGTAGGGAAGAAGGGAGGAAGCAAAATTTTTGATGAATTAGTTGAACTTACAATCTCAGCTTGAGGTGATTGTATTTGATATGGTTAACATCTCGAGAACTTGCGCAGGAGTTTATTCTTTGTAATTCATAAAATCTTTTCAAGTAATCCCCGTATGGCAATGAGCCATCGTTTTTTACTAGAAAAGAAACCTTTGTTTGTGAACATTCGATATCAGTACAAGCAAAAAAGTGAGACTTCCTTTATGTTTGAATTACGTGTTATTTCAAACCATAAAGTAAAAAAGGCAATAATTCATGAATTTATAAATATTTAGGATAGGATAGTGGTTGATATATATATATAT
>NW_027113876.1:551242-560716 GCF_000696795.3 Halyomorpha halys | reverse complement strand
TATATATATATCAAGAACTAAACGATAGGCCGAATGGAACAAGATATCACGAGGAGCCACATTAATCAATTAAGAGAATCTGGCCAAACAAGGACTAAGACACGTCCTCTCAGCACTTGAAAGTAATTTGAGAAGTTTCATGGCCAAAATGTAATGTACGATTCCTTACTTTCTTAAGAGTTAAGCATCAAACTGTAAGAGTTAAGCAGAAATTAAAGTAGATAGGTGAATCATTGTTAAGAGAAAATGGAAAATATAATTTTTTAAAGAAAAAAGAAATCATTAACCCTCCTGTTATATTAGATTGTTTTTACTATCATGTCATTTAGCATACTATATATATACTAATTATTACTAATTAAACTGGATTTAGTGAATGACACAATGCTTCCTTATTAAAATACAATAGTTTATTTCATCAGCAACATTTTGGGGAGATTTCCCCCATCTTCAGGCTGCTAAAACATATTCAACAAAACCATAAACATGCGCTTACAACAACACTAATATATCATATACACTCAAAGAACTATTTATAAACTATTTACTTGATAACAAAAACCTATATATAACATATAATTTTCTCCTTTATTGTCATTCTTGCTAATATATTATAATATTAATGTCATTTAATGAATAAAACTTGTTACTAGTCATACATTTTAGGAGAATAATTACCTTCCTTAAGGTTATCTTCCATTATGATAACAACCATATAGACTATAAAATAATTTTCTCCTACCTCCATTACCAAAAGATGAACAATGAAAGCTAAATATAGTTTAATAAAGGAATATAGTTTAATTTAAAGTAATGGCAATCATTAAACCTAACTATTTCTTTTTCCATTCTATTCTGTAAGCTATCATTATTTGTTTTATCATTTTGTATATTTTTATTTTTATAAAAATCCGTGATTATGCTTTGATTAGGTTTTTTTATTTTACTCACAATTTTGCTGTTATCAATATTGTTATTTTCTCCCCTATTACCATCTACTTTTTTTTCTATTTAACAAACATTATTATTAGCTGTGCGATTATTAATAATACCATGCCATAACTTATTTATTAATTTTTTCGGATAAAAATTTCAATAAGTATATTATAAATTTGTGTCTTTATATCTTTTAAAAAAATTTCGTCTGTTAATAATATTGCTTTTTTAATCAGGTTTCTAGCCACATTTATTTTTTGTGAGTATGGGTGGTTTGAAGTGAAATTTAGTATTATATTACTTGTTTTTTCTTTTTTAGTCCATTTAGTCTTTAATTTACCACTATTGTCCTTGATTATGTTAATATCTAAAAATCTTATTATATTATTAATGGGTCTATCTATTGTGAATGATATTCTACTATTAAAATTATTAAATTGGTTATATATGGTTTCAATATTGTTATTATGATATGCTATATGCGGCGGCTATTCAACCTGTTCTAAGGCTGACCAGGAGTTCCACCATTGCATTTTATTTATATATTTGGATTAATATTTCTATTTCTATTATGTATCTCTATCGGTTCCTTATGGAAACCGACTGAAAGTGTATGCAATTTAATTCAAAGACTAGATACCATGGACCCCCCTTGTTTGCTGGATGTGAATATTTGTAATTAACCATTGGAGTTCTTCTCCAACGGTATCGCGTTCATCAATTTACTCAATTATTATGAGATGGAATGCAGGGATTCTAAATTATAAAGTGATGTCTTGTTTATATTTACAACTAAATGCAATCATCTTATGAGAGAGCATGGTTGACCTATTTACTTAAAGTTTAATTACTATGCTATGAATTGAGAAATACCAGTTGGGATCTTTTATATTCATATTGATCTAATTTTACTTATTTTTTATTACTATTACCATTCAAAATACAAACTGAAAGGTCTTACGTATCTGTCAGCTTTAGCGGTCCCAGCAAACGTTGTGGGGTCCCTTTTGATTGGATCTTCCTCCTCTGCCTCGAGTGTGCTTCCTGGACCTCTCTACTATCTCCGGCTGGTCTGTCTGGTCTAATCTTTGTCCCTCGGCTCTCCCTGACTGTGTCTTTTTTTCTTTTTTTTTTTCCTACCTCCTACATTATTTATTTATTAAAACATTTACAATTATATATACGACTTATCAACTAAGAAACTATACATAATACATAATACAATTTACAATTTATCGAGTGTCTCGTCTCTCTCACTCTCCCTTTTTTCTGTCCTTTTTTTTTAGGGTGTGTCCTTCCGATCCTTGTCTTCTCATTGGCCAATCCCAGCTCCAACCTCTTGATGTTCAATATATTTTATTGTCTAGGTCATTGCAGGCCTCCCCCATTTATTTAGAGTGTCCTACCTATCCCTTGGCACTTTCCTCCCGGGTATACCTGACACAGATGTCTTATGGTACCGCTGATTTATTTGGCCAGTAGTCTTTTCACAGAACCTCTTTGATATGCCGTCTTTCCGGCCCCCACCTGTTGAGTACAAACCTATTATCAGGCGCGAAACGCCGCTAAAGGCCCTCTTGTTTACTTAAATTTAATTTCCATTTTCTCTTATCCCAAGCTGGTATCTCTATACATATATAAGTTATTATACATTATTCTAATAAAAATTCTCTTTTAATATTAGAAATAAAAAGAAATATTTTAAAATATATATTTACTTTGTTAATGTTCGAGTAATTATAATTTTTAATTGAAAATTAACTGAGTGTTCTGATATCAATATAAGAGGTGTGTGAATGTGCTATAATTGAATTCATAGTAACTATGAAGGGATAACGCAATCCCATTCACTAAATAGTGTGAGATTGTGCCAAGAAAAAAATTATTATCAAATGAATTCTATTAAAAAAAAAAAAAGTCTTGTGAAATGTGTATTTTTCTCTCTACGCTAATGCGAATATGTTGGTAAATAAAGAAATGACCTAAAAGATCCTCGAAATATGGTATAATCTCACCTCATTTATGGTATCTAACCCTGTAACATGTATCACTCCAGTATAAAAGTAGTTTCAATCTGAAATTTGATTCCTTCATTTATTTGACCTCGGTAAACAAGTAAATACGTAATAAACAAGTTTATTAATGAAGTTATTTTGTGTGAAAATGCAACATTGTTTGTAAATTAAAGCAGGTGATTAACTAAGAAGAATTTTTTTCCAAGTTGTTTTGAGGAGTTTTGCATGTCGTAATGATTTCACAATGACTCGCGTAAAACTGACTACGAATGTTGGCTCTTGATGCTTTTACATTATTTTATATTTAACAAAAACTTTAGATTGTAATATTTCCCTAGAAGAACTACAACAGTATGTGCATATCTCCTAAAAAGACCCCAGGGACCAGATCATATTATCTGTAAGACATTTATAAACCTTACGCCCGTGTGGGAACATTATCTTCTATTTTTAGTTACCCTTAAAATGAACGAAGAAATACCCCCCGCCCCCTTTCCAGGTCAAAATCAAAACTTCATTTGCTACTAAGCAATGTGACAGAAAATATACTGTTTCGTGTTAAGCGAAATAGTCTGGAAGATCCCCGCACCATAGTAGGCTCTGCTAGTGCCCCTTGTGACCAACAGTAAAAACATACCTCCCTTAGTGCCCTCTGGGGAGCGAAGAAGAGCCTAAGGGATGAGTGAGCCATTTTTTCTCTAGGAAAATGTTTTTCATCCTTTCTGCTTTGAAGTGGCTCCCCGGCAATAGAGGAGAGGAATGCGGAGGAGGGGAGGAGAAGGAAGCATGGAAGTAAGTTCACCTCTTTCAATATCTTTTATCTTTATCCTTGCAAGAAGAATTATGTTATGGGCAGACTCTGAAAATCTTATCCCCGAAGAGCAGGCAGGATTTAGACGAGAAATCTTTTAGAAAAGAGGCTGCATTCATCATATTTTTTTTCCTTAATGCACTGATATGAATAAATCTCAATGTAAAAGGATATTATCTATATGCGGTGTTTATAGACCTGAAGAAGGCCTTTATTTCATTAACTAACCACAACCTGCTATGGGAAAAGCTTTTTGTACTTAGGCTTAGCGGCAAAATAATTAGAATCATGAAGAACTTGTATGAAATTGCTACCCCCTTACTTTCAATAAATTGTTAGATGAGCGATGAAAGACACATAACTCTTGGGTTGCTACAAGGTGAAAGCCTTAGCCCAGCACTCTTCATCCACTTCTTGTCTAATATTCAGTTTTTCCAGGATAATGGAGCCATAGGAGTTAGCATTGATCATAGGCACGAGTCATTAATGTAATTGGTGGCAGACATTATTCTTCTTATCAGTAATATCCAGTCTATTTTATCTTTTGTTTATTGCTTTTGTAATGGAGCATTAGACTCAGGTGTTGTTATAAAACTGTATCTTATGTAATGAAATTTTTCTCAAATAAATATATATTCTATTGTGTATTAAACAAAAACAATTACCGAAGAGGCTAGGTCTTTAGTGGACTAGTCATTTTGCAGGATAGTTAAGTACCCGTTTTAATAACAACTCTGTTTGGTTCACAAAACATTAATCTATGCAGGAAATTAAGATATTCTACAGTTAATTAATTTACTTTTTATGTACATCACGATATTATTAAAACTTTCTGTATTCTTCTTAATGTGGATATAAAATTTGATCTTTTAAATTATTTAGTTTTCACGTTATGGCGTCACAAGGTATTGCATAATATGTTATATTTAAAAACTTTTGAGATTATTAATTGCAAAAAAAAATAATTGAGGTATGAAAAATAATTAAAAGAATAGTTGAGATATCAGAGTTGTCATGAGATTTTATTTATCGAAGCAATTTTCTTTTTAAACGAAGTTGTTCATAAATGCAAAATATAATTAACAGGAGTTGCTTTTACTATGAATGTTTCTCTCTAACGCTGCTTTGTTATTTTTATTTTGTTTTCATTGCAGTCGTAAGTTTAATTCGACTTTGCTGGTCAGAAATGTTTTGAAATTTCTCTTTTAGAGGAAATGCACATATTGGTATTTATGTTAGAGATTGTTTATTAATTAACAATCTGTTTTTGTTATTGATATTCACTATAATTTCCTTACAGCGAAAAGAGATGTAACCTAGCTTGTGGTGTCTTATGATCAGCATATCGCCATTGCTTTAACAAACTAAATTTTCTTTTTAGTGATGATATGATGTGTTTGGTGAGGAATCTACTCCTAGAAGCACTTTCTGTACATTAGATAGTCCATGGTCAATTGCCAACGTTTTCACCCAATGTAAGTCTCCATCAAGGCTGTTTGGATAGGTTGATGTGTTCTAACAATCATTGAATAGTTAACCCGATTATCCGTGGGATCAAGTGCCGTGTTTGTCATGAATGACCGAAACGTGGATAACCCACTTGTATATAAGAAGTAGGTTTTAGAATAAGTTAATCCAAACCATTTCATAACAAATATTTGATTAAATCTAAAATGTAATGAACGATAATATCTTGTTATAAATTGTTAAAAAGGAATGATAAAATGAATGAGTATCTGCTAACCTTCCACGGGTTCATCGTCCTGTTACTAGACCAACGGTTGTGGAAAAGGAAGTCATTTGATCAGAATCATGTTACACCAGTAGATTTTCCCTATTAAGATACCCATTTTATTGGCTGGGAGGACACTGGAGTGTCCCACAGGGTTGATTCACGGTTATTGTTACAGAATTAATGAGTATCTGTCACAGCCGGACCCGAACCTTGGTCCTTGGAATCAGTAGAACAATGTCTTACCACTGAGCCACTCCACTCCAAAATGAATATATAATTGCGTAAAATTATTTTTTAAAATATGAGTGCTCACGCATCACACATTGTTCACTTACGAACCTAATTTAATTTAAAATTATTCTCCCTTCTTTCAACACAGCAGTTTTCTCATTGTTCTCGATATAATTACGCCCCCTTACTGAATTTTCATTTATAGGTTACTGGAACTAAATAACAACCATGGAAATACGAAAACGACTATTTAATAAATTCCATATTATCACTATTTATTCTTCGACTTTACTCGTTAAATATAAATATTTCTCAAATCATTGGCTTTCCACACGGTATTTATCTTTTCATTAAATTTGTTTTCAATTTAAGATAATATTTTTACTTCTTTATCTTTCAGTTAGCTATCACATTCTTTCAAATTTCGTATTTATCAATTGTTATTTCCAGTAATAGCGTATGATCGTAAATTATTTAAAATAAACAAAATTAAAAAGACTTTAGAGGAAGCTATGTTAAAAATGTTTGTGTTCGTTTCATGTTTTTACCACAAACATATGAGGAAACACGTGTTTATAGATTGAATTAATAAACACTGTCTCATTCTCTACACCAGCAATGTTCAAATTAATCCTCTTGTATCTGTCTTTATCAAATTTACAAGCAAAACAAGAATTGTTCAGAGAGAAATGCTTTATTCAGTCATGCTGCCCAATTACATTACCATGCTACATTACACAGCATACCAATCAATCCATGATCGGACATATACACAATATATATATTCGCATGTTATAACAATATTTTTTTCATTTTCCCTTTTTTTTTTCCTTCGCAATCAATACTAGTCTACAAATCCAAATACTACAAATACGAGGGTGGTTTGAAAAGTTCTCGGAATCACCGTTAGATGTCACTGCAAGAGCAACGAGGTTCCCGCGCAATAATCACACATCCTTTGTGAGTGAACACATGGCATGAGCGGTAGTGACGACTCTTTGTTGTTATTTAATGCGTAGTGGTTTATGACAATGGAAAAAACTGAGATTCGATCAGTAATTTTGGTACTTTGTAAAGAAAGGTATGAAAGGAAAGGAAATTCATGCCGACTTTCAGAACACACTGGGGGACTCTGCTCCTTCATATTCAACTGTTGCCTAGTGGACTAGCGAGTTTAAATTTGGTCGGGAGAGCTTAGATGATGATCCGCGTAGTGGACGGCCAAAAAATGCTACGACCCCAGAATTTATCGCGAAAGTTCATAAAAAGGTCATGGAGGATCGTCGACTGAAAATGCGTGAGATTGCTGAAGCTGTAGGGATGTCATCTGAGCGGGTATCTCTCTCTCTCTCTAACTCTCTCTCTTAGATTTAGGAAAAAACAAAAAGTCAGTTAAAAGAAATAATTCGATGAATAAATAAGTTAAGGGAATAAATTAAAACACAATAAATAATCTCAGAGCTACTTCCCATGCAGGTAATGATATATGATGCCCAGGGAGTGCAAAGTAATATTTTCCGCCAAGATCGCTATATCACCGATACAAAGATTGTTTGTATACATACGGTATTGTTCCGCGAAATCCAAACCAGAGGCCTCTCATGGTGAATCCTCTCTCTTCGAAGGTCGAAGGAAAGGGACACAATTTTCATATATTTTATTTTCTTTCCCTTGCCACTCGACCCGAGCCGTGCCTCCGGTTTTAGAGAGTGACATTCTCTCAAGCAGTATCTTACAGATCCGTCGATAAACCTCATCAAAGCAGATGAAGTCTTTTTCCCAGGAACTTCATCAACCCTTCATTGACTCTGTGGTACCGGCGTGTTTTAAGGAAGGAGTTGTTTGGGCATTTTCCCAGCACATGAGCTGGTGTTTCAGACTTACTGCCGCATTTGCGACAGAGGGATTGCTGGGCACTGGCTCCTGGGACTCCACCCAGACCCTGGTACGAATGGTCGATGTCCAGGTTGAACAGCGAAGGCGACAAGGCCCCGCCCTGTGGCATCCTCCGCAAGCCACTGATCTGGCTAGTGGTGTGGGTTCCTATATTTATTTTGATTTTGTTTGTGGTTAGGAAAGCCGCGATCACCTTTGTGAAGTCAGGCGACACGCCTATCGACCAAAGAAAAATAAATAAACGCTTCAAAGTTCCAGAGTTTTCATTTTGCAAGATAAGTAGAATCAAAATCGAATTTAAAATATCATAGGTTTTTTTACATTTGGTAGCCAAGTTACAAGTCTCACGACGATAATCTTCGGAACATATCATCCCTATAGATTTTTCATTCGGCCACTTATTAGTATTGAGGAAAACATAAAGGTAACATAAATTCATTTCATTTGAAAGGTAAATAAATTCCATACAAAACGAACTTCGTCAAAATCATAAAATCATTAGCAAAAATAACCTCATTTATCTAATTTATTATTCAATGTTTATTTGTTATGGTCCAAGGAGCAAAAAAAAATCAACTTCTCCAAATTGGATTAATCTTTTTAAGATTAATAGAATCCAATAATCCGCCCGCTCGTGAAGTTTCTGTAACCTGTAGCCGATATTTGGAAGGTAATCATTGGATCCCCCACGAAATAAAAAAAAACCCATTAAAAATGGACTATTTATAGCAAAGATACGGTCAGACACATGCATTTGGAATTCTTATAGAAACTTCAAAACTATATGTCCTCGAATATTTTAGCTGCTCATTTGTTCCGTGCAAAATAATTAAAATGCCGACAAAGATCTCAATTGGACCAAAATTAGCACAGATACAGTTTATTACTACCAATATTAGCAAAGATACAGTCTATTAGCACCAATATTAGCAAATATACAGTATTTTAGCACCTATATTAGCAAAGATGCAGTATATAAGCACCAATATTAGCAAAGATTCAGCATATTTGCACCAATATTAGCAAAGATACTGTTTATTAGCACCAATATTAGCAAAGATACTCTTTATTAGCAAATATATAGTGTATTAGCACCAATATTTGCAAAGATATAGTGTATTAGCACCAATATTAGCAAAGATACAGTATATTAGCAAATATCGTTTTGAACATTGCCCTCAAGCTTTACCAGTAAAGTATGCTGACATCAAATATTTTATTATTTGTCATTTACTTACATATAGGAAATAATCAATTCAAACAAAAACCTATTGTATTATAACTAACTGCGTTTTATGCTTGGATTAGAAGTAAAACTATTTCTGGTGGATGGAATACTCGTTAGGATATAATGCAGCACAGTTTGTTTTTTTGTGAACGCCACCTTAGAGAGTTGGTGCGGTAAGTTGTGGTTTCTTGGATCTGTTAATCTTGACCTCGCAGTAGCGAGCTATAGATGATGTGGTGAGGCGAACTAATTGTACTCATTATTCCAATCCTGGATAAGAAAAGTAGCAGCTTGTGGATAGTTCAATTTTGTTCAGAATAGATTTCCTTGGCTTACTCAGTCCCTGGGAAGAGTTGATATTAAATTAATAGTAAATAATGTTCCATACAACTCTTGTACCAATAAGCATATTATTTTAAAATGATTTTTTTTTTCACAAATAAATGAATTAATAAGATAATATACTTAATCTGTATAAGTATTAATCGATACTTTTAAATTTTATTCCTTGAAAAGTTGTACCAGGAAACAAACTATTTTTTTTTCACTCAAATAAATGCCATTAATATCTAGAAATTTTTATTTACTGCTTTTACCATTTACTTTTTTGTTCCATTTTGAA
>NW_027113876.1:550429-551112 GCF_000696795.3 Halyomorpha halys | reverse complement strand
ATAATATATTTTTTGTTCTTTGATACAAGATCCCTTATGTACCAGAGGCCGATCGATAGCTATCATACCAACGGATAGTCATTGATGTTTTTTTTTATAAATAATTGTACTACCGTAGAATATATTTGTAAGAATAGTAAATAACGTACTGGAAAAAAACAAGACGTATCAGCAAAATATGACAGGGAAGATTCCTTACAAAAGGCTAATAGTAACAATAAATGTCATCTAGTGAAAATACTTTATTAGCCTGCAAGATAGGATAGGTTTGGTCAACGAAATTTTATTTTGCACAAAGAAAAAACAATTTCCACAGAAAATGATGTATTTGGTACATGGGCATCTGAGAGACATTAATAACAAAAAAGTTGTTAGGCGTGTAGAATAAAGCTCAGCTGCCAGCTCCCGTAATTCATAATATTAAATAAATACCCTTGTATTAGCTAATATTTATAATTTTGTTTAAAATTTGATGAGTAATTATTAATCAACAATTGAGTGATTTGTTATTCAAATGATAGGATACTATTAAACAAATTAGATTTTATTCTCATAGTTAACGGATAATGCATTATTAAATAAATGTTTCTCAAAATAAGACCAAGTTTAGTGCTAAACATTAAAATGAAAATGATTTTATCAGAAATGATTAGAAATTAAATAAATGTTTCTCCAAATAAGAC